>NC_045597.1:175627048-175819548 GCF_009762305.2 Zalophus californianus | reverse complement strand
CTAGCCACCGCTTTCTTCTCTTTCTCCCTACCCTCTCTCCCCCTTTTGTTTCTGTGTTTGATGAGTGCCTTTTGTGCCCTAAGTGCTGGGAAGACTTTAGGATGCTATGAAGAAAAAATCATCTAGTCCTCCTCTCTTTGGCCGAGCAGGGCCACGCCTCAGCCAGTCCTATCTGAAGGACTTCCTCTTATTTAACAAATTCAACAAGTGGTCCCTTTCGATTAAACTTTGTTCCACTCGCTATGGACTAGGCCCCATTTCCTCACGTCTCACATCTTATCCATTTCCTCTGGTGCCCTGGTGGGGAGGGAGGCTGTGGAGATTGTGGGACCCCCCAGAGAGGAGGAAGTCCCCTGTGTGTGTAGGGGGGGGGGATGATGGTGGTTCCCTTGCTTGGGGGATTGTGAGGGGCTGAGGGCCCTAATGTCCGCCTCTCCCCCTCTCACTAGCCATGCACCAGCCGGGACCTGTTCCTTCTCTTTCACTGTGTTCCTGCCCAGTCTCCCCTAAGGCACCGTTCCCCAGTGCCTTGCCTCCTGGTGGGGATCTGAAGTGGGGAGGGGGCAGGGCCTGAGAAGTCTGCTGGAGTAGGGGAGAGCTTGGGGCAGGGGTGAGGGGAAGGGGAGAGGGAGAGGGCATTGCCCTGAGATGGTCCCAGGGAAGCCTCGCTGGGCAGTGCAGGCGGTGGGGGCCCTGGGGGAGGGGTCCCTCGCCGCCACCGATCTGCTGGCCTGTAGCTGTGGAGGAGGCCCTGGCAGGGTCCTGCTAGCTTGCAGGCGCCCCCCCCCCCCCCCCCCCCCCCCCCCCGGCCCCTTTCTCTCAGGGCTTAGCTGGCTGGCTGCCCTCCCGCTTTCTCTGCAGCAGCATGCCAGGGGCAAAGCTCATGGCTGCCGGTCCACCTCTCCGTAGTCTCGCTCTTCCGTCGGCCTCTCTCTCCCTCTGTGGCTCTGTTTCTCGCTCTCTCTCTCCCGTGTCTTGCACCTCCTCCTTCTCACTTCTCTCTCCCTAGTTCCAGGGGCACGGTATGGTCACCCCAAACAAGATTCCTGAGAGGACCCGCCCTCACTTCACATCATCTGAGCACAGCAGAGGCAGAGGAGGGTCCCCGGCTCCAGTGGCAGGCACGGGGCAGGACGGGAAGTGAAGGTGGGGAGTGGTGCGCCCTGAACCCTGAGCAGGATGAGGTTCAGCCATAGCCAGAGGGGGCCTGTCCGGCTCTCATCCGTCTGAGCTGGTTCAGCCCCTGAGGCAGGGTCCCTTCCAACCTGGGCGGGTTCTGGATGCTCAGAGCTCCCTCACTCCTTGACTTGGCTGGAGAGAGCCCCAGGTAGGGGAGGCTGAGTGTGGCCAGGGTCAGAGGTTGGTGGTGAGTGGGGACAGCTGGCCCGGTTGTGCTCAGTGTCCCCATGTGCACGCCCCAGCCCATGGATGTTTCTGCTCGTCCTGGAAGCCGGTGGCCTCCGTGGAAGTTAATCACATTATGCGCGGGGGAGCAATATGGGAATGGAGTGAGGTCTGGAGGGAATCCACACACGCACGCTCGCTCACACACTCACTGCAGCTTGGAGCACAACGCTGCCGCCGCCGCCCAGGCTCCCAGCGCCGCCGGGCGGTGCTCTGCCCTGCTCGCAGGTGGACGCCTGGCGCCTGGCCCCGCCTCTGCCCGGTCCCGACCCGCCTCTCCCGCGCCGCCCCGCCAGCCTCCCAGGTTGCCGGGGTGCTCGCGCCGCCCCCCCTCCCCAGCCCGGGGAGCAGGCGCTCAGAGGCTGTCACGCCGCGGGGAGGGGGGAGAGAGGGGAGCCGCCGGAGGAAGTCCCCGAGGCTGGAAGCGCCCCGCAGCGGCCCCGCGCCTCCCGCAGGGGCTTCCGGGGAGATGGAGCCACGTCGGGGCCGTTCCTCCGGCTAGAGGGGGCCGGACACTCGGACACGCGGGCTGCTCCCGCGGGGGCTGAGGCTCCCGGACACCCCCTCCCCCGCCCCCACTCGGGGCCGGGCTCTCGGCGTCCTATTCTCCCCACCCCAACTCAGTGCCCAGAGCGGCCGGTCCCCAGACCCTCGCGCCCGCCCGAGGCGCCCATCCTGGGGGGTCACCATGACTCGGCTGAGCTGGTGCTTCTCCTGCGTGATCCGATGGGGCAAGTACCTCTTCTCCTGCCTGCTGCCCCTGCGCTTCTGCCTCCGCAGCCAGGTAAAAGCCCTCCGCCTCACCTGGCACCTGTCCCCCCCCAATCCGGCCCCCCACTCCCTGACAGGCACTCCTCGCCCGTGGTCTCCTCCGCGGCCGAGGTGTCACCCTCCCACCTTCAGGGACACACCGTCTTGACCCTTGTCAGCCTGGCCTTCATCAGAGTTTGGGGACTCCTGGGGCGCCCCTTCCCCTGGCAGCACGGAGGCACTAGGAGGGAGTAGCTGCCCTTCCCCCAGAGCATCTGGAGTTTGGGTCAGAAGTCTGAAGGGTAGTACTGAAGTCTGTGGGGATTTGGGTACAGAGGAGCGTTTCTAAGGGTTTTCAGCATCCCTCCTAAGTTTCTGTGGGAAGGGAGGACGAGTTCCTGGAAATGGCTCTTCCCCCCCCCCCACTGGACTAAGAGGACCCAGAGTTAAGGCTGGGGGATAGCAGAGTGAGATGGAAGTGGGGCGTGAAGGGGCTGGTGGACTCCGGAGGGATTTCCCAGAGGATGGAGGGACCAGGGAACTGGACAGGGAGAGGACAAGGGCAGGAGGCAGTAGCTGGGCTAGGGAGGGTGGAGGGGTCTGCCGGGGACCACAGTGCAATGGGTCCATGGGTGGGCGTGTCCTGGTTGAGCATCTTTCCCCTGGGATCCTCCCAGAGAGGTTCCTTGACAATGCCTTCAGGGTGTGTTTGCTTTACTGTGTGTGTGTGTGTGTGTGTGTGTGTGTGTGTGTGTGTGTGTGTGTGTGTGTGTGTGTGTGTGTAAGGAGGAAGCTGGGGAGAGGGTGGAGGTGGGTGCATAGTTAGCCAGCAGAGTAGGGAACTGGAAAAACTGTGTGTAACCTTAAATTCTCTCCTGGTGGGGCAGAGAGAACCCCAAGAGCATGACCTTGAAGCATCCAGTGAGGGGAAGGATTTCAGGAACTGGGGGTCCTGTAACAGGGAACTGGTCTTCTAGTCCGTTCTGCCTTCTTTTGGGGAACCAGAAGGGCCCGTCACACTGGGGGAGAGGGGCACAGTACACCATTCTGGTTAAGAGTGCCAGATGCAGAGCCCGTCTGCCTGGCTATGAATTCTGGCTCTCCCATTTACTAGCTGTGGACCTTGGGCAAGTTGCTAAATCTGGCTGTACCTTAGTTTTCACACATGTAAAATGGGGATAATGAAACTACCTACACCATTGGGTTGTTGTGAAGATTAAATGAGACAATATGCTTAAAGTGTTTACCGAAGCGCCTACTCCATAGTAGATGTTCAATAAAAATTAGGGATATTATCTTGATTACTGTTGTGCCTTTCCAGCAGGGGTCTCCTTCCTCGTAGACCTCCAGACAGGCTAGGACTGGGGTATGTGGGGATGGCTGGATTTCTCCCAGTATCCATTCTGTCCATTATATGGGATTGAATGTTCAGCTCCTCCTCCCAGGTGCTGCCTCCGGCCCTCAGTTTCCCTCTCTGCCACTCCGCAGTGGGGAAAGGTGCCAACAGGCTTCTGCTCCAGTCACCCAAGGTGTGCTTTGAAATCTTCTAGCAAAATGCATTGTCCCCAGGGATTGGCTGGGAGGCAGGCTCTGCAGCTGTGGAGCACAGGGCCAGAGCCCCATCCACGGTCCAGTGGACTGTGAGTTCAGAGGCTGCGGAGTCGGGTTTTCACATTTGGGAAAAGGCAGCCTGCAGCGGGAAATGGCCAGCCAGGACCAGGTCAGTTGGACCCCAGGCCGCTTAGCAATCCCCCGCTCCTCATTTACAGAGGTAGAGGGTGACCCGAACTCTTCCTGGGCCAGGATTTGAGCGGGGCACTGGGGGTGAGGGGCTGGATGAGCAGCTGCAGCTGCCTCTCTCCCTCCAGCCAGCCTTGAAGGGCCTGAGTTAGGCAGGAAATTAGAGCTGGGGGGGAGATCAAGATCTCTGAGTAGAGCCCTGGTGATGATTTTATTAAAAATTGCTGGGATTGGGCCCAGACTCTGTCCCCACCTAGGGTGCTGGTGGAGGGGAGGTTAGGGGAAGGGGATGTGAATGATGCTTCTTCCTGTGTCAGCTAGGGAAACTGAGGCCCAGGCAGGGCCGAGTTGGAACCTCACCTTCTGTTTCAGGGAGCATCCAGATTTTTGGAAGGCAAGGGGGTGACCTCCATCTCATACTGGAGGGGTGGTGGGCATGGGGGCAAGGGGCAAGACCTCCCCAGCCCACAGCGTGTCTTGGTAAGCTTTGGGATGGATGCCTCATGCTGCGGGCTGATGTGTCCCATGCCCGGCTTGGTGAATGAAGCGTAGATGGGACTTCAGCTTCTGTTGACCCCTGGCACCCTGCGCAGTGGTACATGGAGGCATGCTAGGGTTCTAGCACCTCAGAACTCAAAGGCCGAGTGTGTATGGGGCTGGGAAGCAGGGTGAGAGGCATGGCTTACCGGAAAGGAGGCTCTCTGCCAGCAGCGGCCAGACCCCGTGCTCACCCAGATCCCGGGCCCCAGAGCTTGCAAGTCCCGCGGCTTTTCTCTTCTTGTTGGCTCTTCTGGAGCCACAAGGGAGCCAGGTCAGTCTCACCCCGAACCCTGTGGCTGCACTGTCCTCAGCTTCCCTCTTTCCTGCCCCCTGCACCTCCCACCCAAGCCAGACCTGGGCCTGGGTAACTGACCCCCTCTGTGGAGCTGCAGAGCCAGCCCTTGGATCAGCTGTGGGAGGAGAGCTAAATAAATCATCACCGCCACATGGGACCATAGCGCCTAGTCCTGCTATAGGAGCAGCAGGAACGTTCTAAATCCTCATGAGATGTTGAGTCAGACACCGGCTCTCCATTCTCACACACCCTAGCTGTGTGACTCCGAGCAGCTGCCGAACCTCTCTGTGCCTCAGCTTCTGCCTCTGTAAAATGAGAGCTGGTAGGAGCCTTAAGTGGATGCCACAGTGAAGTGCCTGATTAGTTAATATTGATCTTTCCTGGGGCAAGGGGTGGGGCAGTATCATCTAAGGGGACGAACGGGTACAGATGGAGCTGCCAAGGGCTTGGTGTCAGATTCCTGCGCATCCCATACTATCAGGCTCTGTAGCTGGGCGTTGGAGAGGAACCCCAGAGCCAGCAGTGCCCCTGCCTATTTGACGGGAGGCATCTGGGACAGACTGGGAGGAAGGCTGTGGTGTGAGCGGTCCCTGCGTGGAAGGAGGTGGGCTATAGGGTTGGCGGGAAGCTGGAAGCATGATTGTCGCACAGTGACTGGCTGCTTTAGGGAAATGTGTGGGGCCTGGGAACCATGAGACTGGGGCTCTTTCCTGACCAGCTCTGTGACCTCCCTCCACTGCAGGGTTGTTGTCTGTTCAACAAGGGGGCTGGGTTAGATAAGCTGCGCCCCAAAGGCCAGACTCTCCCCGTGGACATGTTTAATTTGGCTGGCAGCATGGGTTTTCTTTTCTTTTTTTTTAAAGCCAACATTTCAAAATTTGGGTTTTTTGTTCATATTTTTATGAAAGATTTTATATGATCATATAGATTTGGGGCTTCTTGACAGATCAGAGGATCTGGTGGTCTTCTGTCAGATGTCCCAGATGCCACAGTGGCTGTTCTGAGGAGTGCATGTCCCCTTTATCTGGGGGTGCCCTTTTGAGGTCCCCAGAGACCCCTTGCCCGCTCCTCTCATTTAACGTCTGTCGGGCCCCTGAAGGCTCTGACCGTGACTCTCCTGGTCGCCCTGACTGTGGCTGCTAGCTGAGCCTGAGAGTCTTTCCACCTCCGAGGATCTTGACCTTCAGCTTCTGTGCCGGTAGTGACAGAGGCAAGGCTCAAAGCCACCGCAGGAGATGGGCCGGACAACAGGAAGAACTTTTTGATGGACGAGTGTCGAGGGACAGGAAGAGTGGATTGGAGGGAACTGGGGCCTCGGCCTGGGAACTTGGGGGCATCACAGAAGGTGGAGCTGAAAGGGACCTGAGAGGCCATCAGCCTGGCCATTTTGCGGGTGAGGAAATGAGGCCGGGAGAGAGGGTCAGGCTCAGGCTCACAAAGCCCCTGAGCTTCACGCCCGCCCTCACTCACGCATCCCTCTGTGCCAGCTCAGTCCACCTCCGTCCAGCGCCAGAACTGTTTCTTCTGCTGGCTGCTGGGTCTGGATCTGGAGGGCAGCTAGCAGGAAGTGCTCTGCGTGCAGATGGGGGAGCCGAGTGGAATCCAGACCTGGCCGCGGCGGTGGGGAGGCAGTGGGGTGGTGGGGCACAGGGTGGTGGTGGGTCCTGAGGCTTCTGGCATCCCAACCTGGAAAATCCAGCCGGCCCACTGGCGTGTCCCTGATGTCTGCTGCAGACAAGACCCTTGTCCAAGCCCAGGGCGGGGAATCCCAGGCTGAGCAATACTGTCCGGGCCCCCTGAGAGTCCACAGCCTGAGAGGGCCCAGAGGCCAGGGGGTGGCATGAGGAGATGGTGCTGAAGATGGGTGGGTATCACAGGCGTGTGCAAACGTGTGCAGGCAGGACTGCCCAAGGTCCTTCTAAGGGGATCAGAGGGGGAGAAAAAGAAGGGGTTTGGGAAGGGGACGGTAGATGCTAACAGGAGGAAAATAGGTTTGGACCCATTGACTGATAGATCGACTCATTCATTCTTCAACCATCCCTGGTACCTGCTGTATGCCAGGCTCTGGAGACACAAAACACAGGGCATGTCCTTGCCCAAGGAACTCTCCCCTGTGTGGCTGGGGGAGGGGACACCCGGCTGCAAAGCATGAAAAATGGATAACAAGCCAGAAACAGGGGGTCATTACAGAGTTAGAGACACCTTGGGTGGCAGAGTTTAACATTCAACAGGGTGGATGGTGGTCAGGTAGCAGGAAGGAGTTCCCAACAGTGAGAGGTTCAGATACAGGGGAGACCCCCACGGGCTTGGAATAGAGGGATGGGGACATTCTGGGGGAGGGTTCTTCCAGGGGGAACCCCAGCATGAGGGTCCTCCACACCCTGAGGGGACTGGGGAAGGGGCTGGCTTGAGGTCTGCGGGGCCCCTTTGGGCTTTGTGGGAGGCCAGACAAATTGGTGTCACTGTGACTTGGTCTTCAGGCTTGTTTTCCAGCATTTCTGGGAAGCCGCAAGATGATGATTTCTCAGAACTTCTGAGATAGCCGTCGGAAGGCGCATCCTCTAGTGTCGCCAGCAGCGAAGGGCTGTGGGAGCAGGAAGGGTGGGCCAGGGTACTGGGATGTCAGGCTGTAGCTGGCTGAGCCCTCCAAGCTGTGGGAAGGCTGGAAGGGCTGGTGGTGGTGGCTGGGGGATGGGCTCCGAAAGGCCTCCTGAAAGCCTTGCCTCCTCGCTTGCCTGTGGCTCGTCTGCAGAGGGTGGGAGGGTGCGCAGGATTGTCCGTCTGTGGACCACCCTGGGGTGGTCGCAGGGCTGGCTATGCGTGGAACCCTGGTGCATTCAGTGTCGGCCGAACTGTCAGTGAGCCCCAGCAGGCTTGGAAGGGAGGTGGCTGGGGTGGGGGAATCAAAGGGGTATCGTGATGCTGCAGGGCATGCCGTGGAGGGGCAAAACCTTTTGCAGCTTCATAGCTCTGCAGAAGGACTTGGAGAGACTTGGAGAGAGAGGAGAAGGGGGCCCCCGAGAAGGGACCCCGATTCCTCACCTTGTCTCCTTGGCCAGAACAAAGACTGAACACAGGCATCTGCTCCAGGAAGGACCAGAATCAGACACCTTGCTTCGGTGTCCTCCCCTGACTTCTCAGAATCACCAGAAGATAGAGTGTCAGTCCCTCGTGCAGTGCACAAGCTGCATTTCCGCACGTGGCAGCCTTTCCCCAGCTGAAGTGTGAAGGGATCCCTCTCTTTCTGGAGTTAGGCAGGTAAATGTCTTGGTTTGGTCTGGGAGGCCACACACCTGGCTGGGCAGGTCCAGCTGAGGGGAGAGGCCCGTTGTAGAGGCTGAAACCCTCGGGATGCACTGTGTGTGGTGCTGACAGAGGGTGGCAAAGGCATGCTTTTGGGTGAGGGGGGCAGAGAGGGGATCCGTAAGCCTTTGTACATGCCAGGGGCACGCACTGCACACTTGTGCATGTGCAGGGGAGCCAAGCGAGAGGACTTTCTTGCCAGGTTACTCAATCCAGGAAAGTGGTCTCAAAGTGCCTACTCTGGGTGGAGCCCCGTCCTCGGCATTTTGTGTGTTTATGTGAGTTGAGCTGTGTGTCCTGGTGTGTGTGTCTACAGAAGGGGGTGGGGCTGAGCCCTCTTTCCCTCCCCTGGAAGGCTCCAAAAAGCAGAGCGGGTGATTCATCAGGCTCACCCACCCTCACTTAGTCCAGCCTTGGCCAGAGCTCAAAGAGGAAAGTCTTTGGGGGGTAAAACTGGGGGGGGGAGGGGATCAAGACAATGAGGGCCTGAGCAGATTTTGCTGGATTCCCTTGCAGTGCTCCCTGGGAATACATTTATATTTTGTACCCTACTTTTTACTCTGCTCTGGACCCCAAACTCTCACTCCTGAGCTAAAGGTGGGGGAGAGGGGAGGGGAGGGCTGAAGAGGAAGGGGAGCACTGTGGGGGAGAAGTAGGCGGGTGGAATGGTGGGAGGTAAAAACTGGGCCCAGGGAAGGGGGGGCAGGGGCAGTGGAGGAGGAAGTGGGGAAATGCAAACCAAATGTTGGCCCAGGGTACAGTCAAGAAAAACAGACTCTTGCAGGAGCCTGGAGCGGGGCTCCCTTTAGGAAGGGCAGGAAGGGCTGGGACAGATGTTTGGAGAAAAGAAAGAAGGGAAAAAAAAAGAAGTAGGAAAAAAATTGGAATGAAATCCACAGCCTGGAGGCAGGGCCATTCTCCCACAGTCTCGGGCCTGGTTTTTCTTGTGTTAAGGCCTGTTGCTGAGTGTGTGCAAATAAATGTGTGTTCCCAGGGCAGGAGGGCATGCATCTGTACTCGAGAGATGGGACGGGGCCAGGGAACCCCAGGATATACAGATTGTGTCTGTCTGTTCATCAGTGGTCTGGGGGCGGGGAGGGCGGGTCTGCAGTGAGGATAGTAGGCTCCGAGGGCCTGCCAGCATCAGATCAGAAGGCAGGAGGAGCCTCGGTGGCTCACAGGGCTTGTATGTCTGGAGGTGGGGGTGGGGGTGCAGGGTGGACAGTGATGGCCGGGGGTGGGGGGGGCTGTCTCCAGGAGCTGTCCCTTTGCCTTGTCTCCTTCATACCCCCCTGCAAAGCAGGGCTTCTGACCCCCAACCCCACCAGTGGAGCCTGGGAGGAGGGAGGAGATAGGAGGCTGGGACAAGGGGGTGGAGTGGGGGGAGGAGGAAGGGAGGGAGGGTGAGCTGGAGGCAGGCAGGGTGAGCGGCCCGGCAGATGCTGACTGCTCCCTCCTTCTCAGAGCTGCCTTCTGCCTGCTCCGTGGGGGCTGTGAGCTCAGGGGGGCCGTGAGTGGGCTCTGGCCTGGGCCCGAGGGACGGCGCCCGCCGAAGATGACGTGGATCTGTCTGTCCTGCATGCTCTGGGTAGGTCTGGCTGCTTTAGCTAGGAGGTCGCAGGGCCGCCCCCCCCATCTTATCCTTAGGCGGAGAGCCAGCGTGGGGGAGTGTTGGTGGTGAAGGCAGAGGGCCTCTCTGCCTCCTGCTGACTGACAGAAGGACAGACTGACTAGGGCAGGCCCTCAGCCATTGTCCTTCCCCATCAACAGGGCCTAGGCCCTGATTCTCCGGGTCAGGACATCCCCCTCCCCACCTTTCTTGCCTCCACTTGAGTCCAGGAACTGTAGTCTAAGGAAGCCACCAAGAAATTCGTTTGTTTTGGGAGCCTCTCCTGCCCGCACCCCGCCCCCCCCCCCCCCCCCCCCGCCCTGCCACACTGGGGGGGAAATACTTCACCCCTCTGCTGCTCAGCCCCAGCTGGGGAGGTGGCTGTGCTAGGGGCCTGGGGGACAGGAGATGCTGACCTAGCAAATGAAACGTGGGGAAGCCTGGTTGTGGAGACCTCTGTTCGGATCCCGTTACTTTGATCCCTTCTAGACTCAGTATCGTGGCTTCTACCCGCTACCATCGCTTCCCCTATAGGCCGCCTGTTCTTACCAAGACCCTCCTGCCTCCCCTCCCCTCCTGCCCAGAAAAGGAAAACACTGCTTCCTCTTTCTCCCTTCTTTTCTGCTCTCCCCCCCATCTAGGAAGGTGTGTGTTGGGGTGAGGGTGCCTGAGGGGTGGGAAGGCAGGGGCTGGGAGCCGCATGATGAGGGTAAAAGTCTCAGGGGAGGGGGGGGTGGGGAGAGTCCTGACCGCCGCAGGAAGGGTGGGGGCAGGGGCAGGGGCAGGAGACCCCTTCCTCAGAGGGGCTTTTCGGAGGTCTGGGCTGGGTGAAGGCATGCACAGGGGTCAGGAGGGCGAGGAAGTCATTCCTGGCTGAGGTTCATGTTGGTCTCAAAGAGAGTGATGGCTGGCTTGGGGGGAGGGGGCTCTGGGCCCAGGATCCAGATGTGGCCTTTCCTGCCCCTTTCCCTGTTCTGGCCAGTCCCCAGGCAAGCCCAGGCTGGGGGCAGCTGTGGGAGATCAGAGTTGGGCAGCCAGGCGTCCTTGGGACAGTGAGGGGAAGAGTGGGAGAGGGGGCTGGAACGCGGGGGTTTGGGTGGAGCGTGGGGCTCGGGTGCAGGGGTGGGTCAGAACAGTAGACCGGGAGAGCCCGCAACGTCCTGCACAGAGGCTGCACCAGTGGTTTTGTGTGAAATGGGATCCTTGGCCAAGTTCATCTCTCTGGGCCCTTCCAGCTCCCTCGGACGAGCTCGGGAAGGCCTGCCTACAGTGCTGAGGATTGAGGTGGGCAGCGGGGGAGCCCTGCGGGGGGACAGATGGCCGTTAGATTTCCAGGGGTGACCGGCTGCTGTGGATGGGGGAAGGGCCACTTCGGCTCAGAGGGCATGGGAAAAGTACTTCACCCGGGCAGCCCTCAGTTTCCCCATGGGTGAAAGGAGGATAGTGAAGGGGAGCTGCCGAGAGGTAGGCACGAGTGCCCTGTCAACCTTACCGCCCTTTCTGAGAGTTGGGAGAAGGGCTGGTGACCAAAGGCAGGTGTGGATGCTGCCACTTTGGGGCCTCTAAGTCCCTCCCCAGGCCTGTCCCTCCCGGCCCGGTGGGCCAGCCCCGTGGGCACTTGCCGGTGAGAGGGGGCTGGGCAGAGGGGATGGCCATTGCCAGGGGGCTGGTGTTGGAGTCTGGGGGAGTGTGGACTGGACAGAGGGCACAGTTCTGGCCCTGTCAGGGCTCCCACAGATGCCCAGGCAGCTCTACCAGCAACCTTCCTCTCTTCTGAGCAGGACTGGGGCATATGTGGTGGGCAGTGGAAGGGTGGATGGCACCAGGTATGGAGAAGGAGCACAGAGGCCCTGGAGACCTTGCCAAGGGGGCTGCTTCTGCCTTGAGAGGCAGCTGGTGGTGGGAAGTGTGCAGACTTTGACACCAGACAGGGCTAGGTTAAAATCTTAGTTCCATTATTTACCAGATGGGCCTTGGGTAAAACAGTTCCCTTCCTGGGTCTCAGTTTCCTGGTCTGTAAAGTGGGAATAAGAAAACACACCTTGTGTGACGGGGATGAGCACAGAGATAATGTATGTCAAAAGAAGAGGTGCCCAGGCACACAGTAGGTGCTCAGTAGATGCTCGTCCTTCTGTTGCTCCGAAATCTCCTGCTCGGCTCGTGGGATCCCCTGAATCCAGATCTCGTGTGTGAGGATCTCCCTGGCATGGCTGTTGTGGGATGGGGCCTCACCTCTGCGGCTCCTGACTGCCCCAGGACCACCCCGCTACTCTGAGGCCAACAACCAGCTGGGTCTGCTGCCTCAGGGAGGTAAACTGAGGCATGGTCTGGAAGAGATAGGTCTTGTGCCCCTGTGTGCGTGCGTGCTTGTGTGTGTGGACAGAGAAAGGTACATATGCAATATATCTGCAGTGCACAGTTTTCATAAGCTCGAGGAATAAAAATCACCTTATTCGTGGAGGAGCATGGCTACGTATTATATGCATAACTTGATTTTCTCATCAAATGCCCCTGTTATTCCATATTCAAAGATGGTTTATTTAGAAAATAATTACATGCCCATTAATTGAGGCTCTTTGGTGTTGGGCCAATGGAGTTAGATCTGCAGGTTCTTCCTTCCAGAAGGGCTCACTCTATTCTCTGGAACTGGGAAGGAGCTTATCCAGGGAGGTGGGGCTGAAAGAGCCACGGGGTGGGGGGGGGGGAGGTGGGCAAGTGCTCTGGCCCTGCCCTGAGGAGGCCATGTGTCCTCAGGCTGGTCACTCGACTTTTCTGGACCTCACAGAAGTGGAGAAAGTATTCTCAGAGGCCCTTCCAGCTGCAGACAATGAAGTGTTCTTTTTTCTGGAGCTGGTGTTCTTCCCAGTGCTAAACGCACAGTTTTGTTCAGAAGGGGCCTCACGAGCCCGCAGATTCTCAGTGCGCAGTTTCTGCCACAGAGGCCCCAGTCTGACCTCTTGGTCCTGAACTTGCTGTCTCTGGAGTTTTGTTTGCCTGTGAGGGCTGTGCCCACCCGGGGCCTCCTGATAAGTGGGGCTTGGGACCTAGGCTGGGCTACATGAGACTGACCGGAGTCTGAAATAAAACCCTCCTTTTGCAGAGGTTTTCAGAATGACGTTTGAGGCACAAAGTCAGGGACAAGTACCTCACTGTTCCTCTGCAGTGTTCAGAGGAAGTGCAGTGGGCTGGCTTTGATCCCAGCCCCGCCACTTGCTAGCTACAAAACCTTAGGCAAGTAGCTTCACATCTCTGTGCCTCAGTTTCCCCACCTACCTAGAGGGTCGTTCGGTTTTAAATGAGCTAATAGATGCATACATTTAGAATAGCATCTCTCACACAGTCAGGGCTTAAGATATGTTAGCTCTTATTGTCTGATGGTGTGTTTTCAGAGTCATGCAGCAAGCCAGAGCAGAAGTAGAGACCGGGTTCTCCTGGCCCCCATCAAGGGCTCTCCATCCTGGGAATCCTTCAGGGCAGGGTGTGTGGGGCCAGGAGAATCAGGAGAATGATGCGAAGGCCCAAGAACAATCAGGGCCCTCCCCTGCAGGCGGCATGCCCATGGGTCAGAGCGTGGGCCCTGGAGCCAGCCTGTCTGGATACCACTTATTAGCTGTGTGCTCAGACGAGTTACGTAGCCTCTCTGTGCCTTCCTTGTGTACAGTTCCTCGACTTCAACAGTTTCGTTTGAAACTCAGTGTGATTCTGTAAGGTGTGAAGGGCAGGGACGAAGGTTCCTGTTTCCGGCCATGGTGAAGGGGACCCACAGAGGGGAAGGGGCCTGCCCAAGGCCCACGTGGCTTCTGGGTTCAGTGTTGCTAGACAGGGAAGGGTAGGGGCTGGGAGGGTGTTGGAGCTCTGGGTTGGGGGGGCGGTTGGGGCCCAGGAGTCCAGGGGTAGCCGCTGGTGTCGGGGAAGTGACACCGTCCAGCCACTGCGCCACCAGGCTCCCACCCACCCACTGCCCGTCCATCCATCTCACGGACGATTATGGGGTGCCTACTTTCTTCAAGAAGCTTGCAGGTCTTGGGCTAATGATTACAGTAAGGTGGGTGTTGCCAAGAGGGAAGCTGTGGGGGCAGGTAAGAGGGGACCTCACCTGGACTGGAGGAGGGGGAGGTATTAGGAGAGGTAAGCTTCAGTGCAGGGGTGAAGCTGAGAGCTCAGAAGTCCAAGTGCAGCAGCTAAGGATAACTGTGGATGGACAGGACTGGGGAAACTGCCAGGAGGTGGCCTTTGGGCAGAAGGGTGCCGAGGATGGGACAGTCAGGGCCTTTGGCACACTGTCAGTGACATGGGAGCGCAGTGGCTAGGGACTTGGGACCCTGCCTCTGACAGACTTGGATTTGAATCTCTGTTCCATCCTGTCCTCCCTGTGTGTCCAGAGCAGGCTTCTCAGGCTCCTCGTCACTGTGAGGGGTCAGTGAGGGAATCTGGGCCAGCCCCTCGCCATGGCACTGGCCCATGCATGGGGCTCAGCCTGTCCCGTCTCTGAGCCCTGCCACCCCAGGAGATGACTCACTTTAGGGCACAAAAAGGGACCTGCGACTGGCTGCTTCGGCATGTGGAGACGTGGTTTATGAAGTTGCTGAGCCGGGGAGAGAGAAGCAAGCTGAGGGGGGAGATGATCCAGCTCCGGAAACTGAGTCTGGGGCTGAGTCCCGGGCTCCCAAGTCCCCATGTTCTCCTCTGTCACAGGGCAGGAGCTCAGTCAGTGCGACCCCCTGCCCTCCTCCCTCCGCGGAGAAGTGGGGCTGCTTGGAGTCAAAGAGTTTCATCTCAGCTAGCACCTGTGGCTGGTGAAGGGGGTGACCTGTGTCCTCTCCCCAAGGGCAGGCCAGTGGGCGTGGGGTACAACCACACGTGGGGAAACTGAGGCCAGGCAGCAATCCACTCAGTTCGCTCCTTCAGACTTGTTTAGGGATCACACCAGTCCAGGGCACGGGGACATGGAACAGAAGGCCTGGCGGACACGTGCCCCCGGTGCGCTAGTCTAGTGCAGACAGGAGTGACAGATGACGTGAAATGCCTGGGGGCTGCTCACCTCGGGCCAGGCATTGTCTCAGAACAACCTGGGGGAGGTGACTTTATCAGCCCATTCAACCGATTAGTAAAGTGAGGCAGATGGGGTTAATCCACTTGCCTGGGGACACCTCGCTAGCTAGGAAGGAGCAGGAGCCCCCGGATGGCATAGAGGGCTCCGATGGGGCACCAGGAAAGTGCAACCAGGGGAGGAGGGGGTACCTGGGGGTGGGGGGCGCTCAGCCCGAACAGAATCCTGAGGAAGTAAGCAGAAATCCAAACTGAGGGACCTCCTGCAAAACAACCCAGAGTCTTCAAAAAAAGGAAATCAAAAGGTGGAGTAGTGTGTCTAGATGAAAGAAGATGAAGGGAACCCGGCAAGGAAATGTAATGCAGGGTCCTGTTGGATCCTGGGTCCCAGAGCAAAACAAAACCAAAGACCCAGCTACGATGGATGTTAATGGGGCCAAAGGGGAAATTCGAATATGAATGAAATCTTAGAGAACGTACGTACTGCACTGATGCAGATTCCCTGCGTGTGATCATCACGGGAGGGGGGGGGGGCTTTCTGTAGGGCTTTCTGTAGGGCCAGAGGCGGAGAAACAGTGCAGTCAAAAGCAGCACAACATTAGCAAACTGTGAATCACGGTGATCGGAACATGCGTGCTCATCTTTTCCAGCGCTTTCAAACCCTTCAGAATAAAAAAAGAAGACAGCGGTGGGGAGTCTGAATCTAAGACAGTGTTGTGCGGGAGGGGGGGGGGTAATCTGGGAAAATCTCCCTGAGGGGATGGGGTTTGAATGTGGCCCTTGAGGACCTATAGAAGCTTGGCAGGCTGAGAGGGGAGGAAGGGCATTCTGGGAAGGGGGAACAGCAGAGCAGAGGCTCAGAGGTGGACGCAGGGAAGGGAGCTTGGGAGCCGGGTGTGGGGTTTGAGATGGCAGGGTGGGCTGGGTATGGACTGAGGCTGCCTCCCCTGCTGGCTTGAGGGAGTGCATGTTTCATCCTGGATGCATGGGTAGGCATGGAAGCATTTTGGGGTGAGTGGGGGGTGTCAGTGACCCCATAGAGCTGTGCTTTTTAGACGCTGCATAGAGGCTATGTGGGGGAGGAGGGGCCCAGTGTCGGCGGCCCAGGAGGCTGTGGTAATAGCCGTGGGTAGAAGTGACAAGGCCTTCCATAGGGCAGAGGTCTCAGAATTAAAAAGCGCAGGAGGGCTGAGAGTGTTCAGGAAGCAAAATTCAAAGTCTGGCAGCTAGCTGGATTGGAGGGTGGAGGGCTGGGAGGAGTTGGGGGTGACTCAGAGTTTTCCACTGGGGCGACCAAGAACACCATCAGGCCATTAGCTGGCTAGCAGATTGGGGGGGCAGAGGTTAAGGAACTTTGGTGTGTATGTGAAGGGAGGTGGGGTTGGGGGAAGCTTGTACTTGAAGTGACTGGGTCTCCCAGATGCCAGCCTGTGGCTCCTTGGGGAGTCTGAGTCTTCCCCACAGAAATGACAGGTGATGCCAACCATGCCCTGGTGTCTCCACCCAAGAAGACAAGGCGTGGAGGGGTGGATGGCCAGGAGGCCGGGAGAGGGCCTGCTGACTCTCCAGGGCCTGCTTTTTGGTGACTTTCTTCCCCAAGGCTCACTGGCCCGCAGACTTCTGCCCTCTGGCCACATCATCGGGGCCCCCAGTGTGGGCACAGGGAGCCGAGTGGGAGCAGGGCTGGGGGGAGTTTCTTGTGGAGGGGTCTGGAGGCCTGAGCTGGAGGACCCCTAGGGCTGTCAGTCCCCTTTCATTCCCCACCCCCACCACACTCAGCCCCCGTGGGGCAGGGAGGGACCAACAAACAGCCTTTCCCACCCCAGGGCCCAGGACTCCCGCCAAGCTGTCCTAGCTAGATGTGCCACGCCCCTCTGGCTGGAACTGTCTGGCAGGCAGTCTTGGCTGAATGGAGGGTGGGAAGGAGAGGATCCCCCTGAGGCCCAGGAAAGCCGTCTGATGCTGGGTGGGTGGGCTTATCACAGGGCTCGGGCTCTGGGCTTGGAGGGTGGGGAGGAATGACTTTCTGGCTAGGACCCCTTCCCTTCTCTGGACTCTGGCTTTTGAGGGAGGTGGGTGTTGGAGACACCAGGCAGCTCCCGCTGTGGCTGCGCCTCCTTGGCGCCCCCCCCTCCCCCCGGGGGCCCCCAGGTCCTCCAGGAGCTAATCCAGCTAGGAAGGGTGGGGGAGTGCTTTGTGAGGCTGTCTGGCACTTGTCAGGAAAAATGATGAGCATTGTCCTAACAAGTGGTTACCCCCGAGCAGAGCTTTGCATTCATGGGCTCGTTCACATCCTCTGCCCATATCTGCAGAGTAACCCTGGGTGAGGGCAGTGTAGGTTCTAGACCCCCAGGTTTCTTCTTCTGGAATTTAACCTATGGTTGGTCGGTGGGAAACTCTTGTACCCCCTTGCGTCTAATCATGCATCCCTGTGGCTTCTGCTCTTGAGTTTTGTTTTGTCTTCAATAACTTCATAGATCAGGTCTGGTCCATTCTTACAATGATAGCCCCTCAAGTTATTTGAAGATCTAAGGCTCACCCACCCTAGACTTTCTCCTCCTGCAAACTGGGACCTTCAGACCTCTGTGGGTGACTCTTTCAACGACATTGCCAGACACCGTTTTATAGCCCGGCAAGCCTATGTTGCAGAGGAGGTCACAGCCTAGGGCCGCTTGCCTGGGGGTGCTGGCCTCCTCACTCCCACGTGGGTCCCACAGCCTCTCCTGGAGGGGTGATATCTCATTGGGCACCCCTCTCTGTAACCGTGAGCATGTCCCACCCCCCAGTTCCTCCAGCCCCTGCATCTCAAACTGGCCCATTGGTTCCCCTGCTCTTTCTATACTCAGACTATCTTGTCCAAACCCATCATTTTCATCTGGGGACTGTGAGGCCCAGAGAAGGCCACTGATGTTCTCAGGGTCACCAGCCTAGAGAGCGGGTCTCTAGACCCCCCATCCCAATGCTCCTTCAGCCAGAGAGCCAGAATGAGGTGGGGGGAAGGGCAGGGCCTTGGCCCATAAGCTGCTTCCAGAGGCCATGAGTGAGGCCAGAGAATGTATCTGAAACCCTGTTCTTGCTCCCCACGCCCGTGCGAGGGGAGAGTTTGTAAACTCACATTTATGAGTTTGGGCAGGCAGGGCAGGCAAGCCCAGGGCCCAGGGGAGAAGCCTGGGCGTTTGCTTGTCAGCCCAGTAGGCTCTGCCTGCTCCCCATCTGTTCATTGGGCAGCCAGGAGCCTCTTTTGGGAGATTCCACTGCTCCAACTGTACTTTGGGGAGAAGGCCACCTTCCGTGGGCTTTGGGTGAAGAGCTGGATTTGAGGTATAGACGGAGAAGTCCAGGGGATAAGCTGGAACGGGAAGCTCAGCTTGACTCCACAGGGTGGGAGAGGCAGGCTTGGGGGGTGGCTGGAGTTAGGCCTGAGAAGTTTGGGCTTTAGGGCTTCCTGCCTGCCTCCCCAGACAGGCCTTAAATTGAACCCCAAGTCCCCTTCCTGCACCTCTCCCCAGCCCAGGACTGGGCTGCTGCAGTTGACTTTGGGCTGGGACCCCTCCCTGGAATGTCTATGACAGAGATTATCTGGAAGGCTGCCCGCCAGGGGCTGAGAAGGGCAAACGGGGGAGGTGAGACTTCAGAATGGAGGGGGCTCACCTGCCCCTCCTGGTGGGCTGGGGGACACTGAGTGAGGTCTAGTGCAGGACAGTGCCCCACCCTGGCCCCTGCCCCGGCCCCTGCCTCCACCCTCAGTGGAAGCTGGAAGCACAGCTCCTAGAACCTAACACTCCGGACTAGCAGGACCCAGGCCCTGCTGCCTGGTTTAGCCACCAGGGGGCAGTGCTGGGCTCCCAGCTCCACGGCCCTCTGCTCTCTCCACCTCTGCCCTGGGCTTTGTCTCTGCTCCGTCCTGCCTCCCTGTCATCTCTGTCTGCCTGTCTCTGAATTTTGAGCCAGTCTCAGACTTCAGAAATGTTGCAAATACTGTGCAAAGAACTTGTTTTCCTGAGCTGTTTGCGAGCGAGTTGCTGACACAGTGCCCTACCACCCCTACGTGCTTTCCTAATTTTCCTACGAGGACTTTCTTCTACCTAACCCAACCCAGCCATCAAAGTCAGGGACCTGACATTGACACATGGCTACCGTCTTGTCCTCAGAGCCCACTGAGGTGTGGCCAGTTGTCCCGATGATGTCCTTTATGGGCACGGGAAGAATCCAGTTCCAAGTCAGCCCCAGCATTTGACTCTTGTATCTCTTTAGACTCCATTGGTCTGGAAATCTGAGTCTTTCCTTGGCTTCTGTGACCTTGTCACTTTTGATGATCACAAGCCATTTAATTGGTAGACTGTGCCTCGATTTGGGTTGGTCTGATGTTTCCTCATGATTAGATTCGGCTTGTGTCTCTTTGGCAGGAACATGGCGGACGTGGTGTTCCGTTCTCCGAGCATCCCCTCTGTGGTGCACGATTTCCATTCATCCCATTACCAGTCTTGTTTGCTCTGATCCCTTGATTAACGAGTAGTCTGCCAGGCAAAGTTACTTTTTTCCCTTTTGTCATTTAGAAGCATGGCATGGCGAGGTGCTTTGAGATTTGTGAATCTTCTCTTTCTCATCACACTTTGAATTTTTTCACTTAGTTCACATATTGGCCTGGACTCATTCAAGCCACTACTGTCACTCTGTATTGTGATGCTCAAATCACCCAGGTTTAGCCTTTGGGGGGCCATTCGAGCTGGCGCCTCTGTCCTTTTGTCTGTCTGCCCCTTTGATTCTCTGGTTGCCTTTATAGTCTCTATGTGTTTCTGTCTAATTTCGCTTATTCTCTGTGTGTGCTGGTTCGTCTCTGCCTTTATTTGCTTCTGCCTTTTCTGGGTCTTTTCTCCCTCTCTGACTCTGTTGCTTTTCTCCCTCTTTCTCTGTCTCTCTGATTCTTTCTGTTTCTGTCTCTCTCTCCCTCTCTATCTCTTTGCCTCTTTGTCTCTCTGGCTTTCTGTGTCTCTCTCATTCTGTCGGTTTTTCTCTCTGTGTCTCTTGTGGTTCAGCCTCTCTCTGCCCCAGGACTCACCACTGCAGTGTCTTCCGAGAGGAGGCCTGGACAGGCTGGGTTTGTGGGAGGCTGCCTCCCTTCCTCCTCTGAACCCACAAGCCGCCCCCTCCAGCCCCTGTCCCAGAGGCTCTGGAGCAGGGTCCAAGGAGAGACACTTGGAAGAGAACCCTCCCCTGGAACTGCAGGGTCTGTCATCAGCTGTGTCTCTGTGTATGGCTATGTGTGTAGAGGGGGGTCAGGAAGCTCTGTGCCTGGGAGAGAGGGTGAGAGCGAGGGAGTGGCCAATGTCTGCACTCTGCTGGCCCCTGCCGCCGAAGGCGGGAAATGAATTGGGTTGGAAGCCACGGTGAGGTGCCTTGGAGAGGCGTGGTGCCTTCGAGCAGGGATGGCTTCCTGGGGCGTCCTCCAAATGGGGAGCTCCCCCAGCCTGTGCCTGGGCTGAGGGCTGCAAATGGGAGGAGGGGGTCCTAAGCCGTGTGGGGGCAGGGCTTTGCGGCTTAGAGTGCGTTCCTGTACGCGGTTACCAAGGACAGACTGTCGGGGCTTGAGGGTGTGGGGCCCAACCTCGCGCCGTCCAGAGTGGGAAACTGAGGCCTGTGGTAGCGCTGGGCGGTGACTGGCCCAGGGGTCACAGCCGGTCAGACCCAGAGAAGGCTTGGACCGCCCGCCCGCCTCTCATCTCATGTGTGTGGTGGGCTAGTTTTATTTATTATTTATTATTTACTCATTTATTTATTTTTATTTTTAAAAAAAATTTTTAAAGATTTTATTTATTTGTTTGACAGAGAGAGACACATGAGAGAGGGAACACAAGCAGGGGGAACAGCAGAGGGAGAGGGAGAAGCAGGCTTCCCGCGGAGCAGGGAGCCCGATGCGGGGCTCGATCCCAGGACCCTGGGATCATGACCTGAGCCGAAGGCAGTCACTTAATGACTGAGCCACCCAGGCGCCCCATAGTTTTAAAAAGGAGATTTAACAGACCAATATTTTCATAATGCAAAGAACCACAAATAAAAATAAAGATGGCAGAAGGCTTCTGGGCTGGGACCGGAGGTGGTAGCGAGGGGGTGAGGGGGAATGGGCGGCACGTGGGTAAAAAGGCTAAGGACTATCACCAGTAGAACGGATAAGGAAGCAGCTGCTTTCACACATGGGCTACCACACGCAGCGAAAAGAAAGGGCAGCTCTCTGGGTGGCCGTGTGGATGAATCCCACGGATGGACCCCAGGCGACAGAAGCCGGACGCAGGGGTACAGCCTGCTCAGTGAAGTTTCAGACTCTGGCAAGACGAATCTTTGGTGATAGAAGTCACAATAGTATTGGGGCGCCTGGGTGGCTCAGTTGGTTAAGCGTTTGACTTTTTTTTTCTTTTTTAAGAGATTTTATTTATTTATTTGAGAGAGAGAGAGAGAGAGAGCACAGAGGGAGAGGGAGAGGGAGGAGCAGACTCCCTGCTCAGCAGGGAGCCCGATGTGAGGCTCGATCCCAGGACCCCGAGATCATGACCTGAGCTGAAGGCAGACGCTTAACCAACTGAGCCACCCAGGCGCCCCCTGTCTAACTCTCGATTTTGGCCCAGGGATTGAGATTGAGCCCCGCATCGAGCTCTGTGCTCAGCGCAGTCTGCTTGGGATTCTCTCTCTCCCTCTCTTTCTCTCCCTTTGCCCCTCCCCCTCTTGAAACCCCCATAAATAAAATAAATAAATAAAATCTTAAAAAAAAAGTCACAATAGTATTTACCTTGGGGGGATGTTGACTGGGACAGCCATGGGTGAGCCCACTGGGGTGTGGTGACATGGTGTATGTGTGTAAAATTGTTATTGAGTAAGCCATTTAAAATCAGTGTCCCAGTGTGCTGACCCACCTAAGTGTTGGAGTCTGGGTCACACTCAGCTCTCTTTCCTGGGGCCCGTCCTCCCAGAAATGGGGGCTCAGGCCTGTCACCCCCGAAGGGGCTCTCACCTCTCATTTTCCCCAGTTCTAACCCACTTCTCTCTGAGTTCCCCCAGCTCCTTCCCCAGCCTTCCGCCCAGGCCTGATCACTGTGCCTCTCCCCCCACAGCCAGAGGATCTGGAGGCCCCCAAGACCCACCACTTCAAGGTGAAGACCTTCAAGAAGGTGAAGCCCTGTGGTATCTGCCGTCAGGTCATCACCCGGGAGGGTTGCACCTGCAAAGGTGAGTAGCTGGTCAGGCTACGGGAGATGGGGGAGCACGTCGTGGTGGGCAGGAGGTGGCCTGGGACCTGGGCGGATGTCCTTCGGGTCCTGGCCTGGGGCCAGGTTCTCACGTGGGGGTTGATGCTGAGCACACCAGATGGCAAGCTCGTGGGTGTGTATGGATGGTACATGGCAGGTGGTGGGTGGCATGGAGATGGCATGTAGCTTGTGTGTGGATGATATGAAGAAGGCATGTAGATGGCATGTGGAAGGTGTACAGCTAGTGGTTTGTGGTGTGTGGATGGTCTGTGGTTGGCATGTACTGAGTGTGTGGATGGCATGTGGAGGGTGTATGAGTGGGGCATGGTGGCCCGTGGATGTCATGTAGTTGGCATGTGGATGGGGGGTGTGGAAGGTGAGTGGGTGCTGTGTGGTGGTCACATGGGTGACATGTGACAGGAGGTCCTGTGATTGGCATGTGGAGGGCACGCGGAAGGTGTGTGGGTGGCGTGTGACTGGCACTGGGAAAGACACCACATTTAGGGGTGAGTTTAAGAGGCCCCAGATCAGACTGGAGGGAGGACCTGGCGGCTGCTGGGCTTTTTCAATCACTGTTCTCATGTGCTTCTCACTGGGACTGGGGTTTGGTTGTCCCTGCTGCCAGAGAAGTCGGTGTCTTGCCCCAGGTCACACAGTAAAATCAGCAGGAGGCCCCTGCGCCTAATCTCAGGGGCTGACATCATCCCCCTACCCAGCTGCTCCACCAGATGCCTTCTTCTACCAGCCCCCCATGTCCCGTCAATCGTCAGGGAACCCCGGTATAGTTTGAGTCCCTGAGCTTCTCCACAGCCAATTCAGGCTGCTGGCTCCTCTTGCCTGGTGGGCTGACTGTAGATCCTTTGCCTCCTGGCCCACCCCCTCCGATCCACCGTGCTCACCAGCTCCCAGCGGGACTCCCTGCACACCTAGTTTGGTCGTTCCCTGGGTACAGCCTTAGGAGCGCCCCCTGCCCTCAAGACAGAGCACCGCCCCCTCCCTGTGGCTGTGAGGCCTGGCCTCCACCCCTTGCCAGCTCTCTGACCCATCTACCCCTGTCCCCCAAGTCCATACTCAGCCTGGTTGCACCCGGCTCGGCTCTCACGTAGGCCAAGTGTGTCAAACGTGCCAAAGGGGCCGGGCTCTCTGTTGCCCTGGGCCTTGACTCACGTGGCTCTACCTGGACTCCGCTCTCCTCCCCTCTCCCCTGCCGAAATCTCAGTGGGGCTGGGAAGAGAGCCTAAGGAGTAATCATCAAAGCACTTCATATCAAAGCGCTCACATGGCTCTCCTGCAGTGCTCACAGCATGGCGGGGGGGGGGGGGCATGCCTGTGTCACCCTCACTTTACAGAGGAGGAAAGGAGGAAACGGGGGCCCAGAGTCGTTAAGACTCTTGCTAAGGCACACAGCTGGCTGGGTCCCAGTGGGGCTGTCAGGGGGTGTGCTCTCTGGGGGAGGGAAGTCTTCCTAGACAAGGACTTTCAGCGGCATGATGTAGTGGGGAGTGGGTGTGGATGGGAGCGTGTGAGTGTGTGCGAATGTGCGTGTGGAGGATATTCTAGGCACGTCCTGCTCTGGACAAAGGGTAGAGGTTAATTGTCCTTCACTGAAGAGCTGGGATACCCAGACGGAGTTTAAGTGGCCAACAGGGACTTCTGCAGTACCCAAATCCGCCGCATGGTGACACGCTCCTCCCAAAAGGTCTGGCTAGGACGGGTGGTGGGTCAGGGTGTGAGCTGGGAGGAGTCAGGCCCGAATTGCTGGGCGTGGGGTCATGGCGCCACCTGACCCCGCCCCATGAACCTGCTGAAGTTAGCCCCTGAGCCTCCCCCCCCAGTGCCTCCCTTCCTTCCCCAGTGTGCCTTCCCTTCACCCCAGTAACCACCAGAGGCAGCACGGGGGTGGGGTAGAAGGATGTCCCAGCACTCACTGTGGGACCTTGGGCACATCTGTGGCCACATGTTCTGTGATGGTCTGTGGTCCTGGGTTCCCCAGTTGACCTGGCTTGAGGGCCTGGGTTGAGGAGGGGATGTGACCCCCTGGGAATGGAAGGCTCCCAAGGTGAGACACGGGTTTCCCCTGGTTTGGAGCCTGGCCCTGCTGGTGTGAACCAGAGTGGAGGTCAGGTGGCCAGTGGGCTGCCGGGCTGGTTTGGCAGCTCTGAATGAGTTATTGAGAAAGGGAAGAAAGCCAGGACTGAAGTCCAAAGGCACCACTAGGTGTCAGGACTGGGCCATGGAAGGGCTGGGCTGGGTGGAGGTGGGCAGCAAGGGAGGATTGAAGACTCCCAGCTCTACAGGCTATGGTGTGCCTTCTCAGCAAGATCGTCGGGGTCACCAGGCCTGAGGTCAGGGTTGGGGCCACTGGGCTTACTGGTGGGAGATGCAGCAATGAGCCGCCACCTCTCTGTGCTTTGGAACCAGGAGGTGGCACGAGATGGATAGATGACCTTATCCATCCATCCACCCATCCATCCATCCATCCATCCATCCATCCATCCATCCATCCATCCAGGGCCACCAGGCATGGGTTGTTGCTCCCTGGCGAAGGGGGTGATTGTGGACTAAAATCCAGGTCATGTTTTGTTCGCCAAGCCCAGGGTTTGCTGTGCTCTCTGGTTCCTTTTCCAGGCTTCAAGTCTGGGGTTACAGCATGGACACCCTCTGGATTTGTGCCTGGGGGGGATGGGGGTCAGGGTGTATGGAACATCAAGGCTGTGAATTCAGTCTCCACGGGGCTTGCCGTGCTGAGGGAATTCCTGCAGGCAGGGGCGGTGAGGACACTTTCCTAGATCTAGAGAAACTGAGCCACTTGTCTTTCTCCTTCTGTCTGACCTGCTCTGTAGCTCGGACAATTTTCTGCTCCCCGCCTTCCCCCCGCATTTCACTGTTTAATGTAATGTGGCTGGAGGGGGCAGGGTGGGAGACCGGGGTGGGGAGAGGAGTCAAAGAGCCCAGGGCCTGGTCTGGGAGACTCAAAGATGGACCGTGCAGACAGTGAACGAAGGTGGTGGGACATTTGGGCGTAAGTGTGACTGATAAACAGGCCAAGAGGTCCCGTGAGACAGCTACCAGTCTTCTCCTTCGCTGAGCCTGTCTCCTCCTGTGCCCCATGCAGTTAACAATAAACCCTGTGCTGCGTCCCTGGGGGGGGTGGTGATTGTGAGGAACACGGAGGTTCTGTGTGTGGCTATAACATGAACACTAGCATTAGGGACTAAGGCTCCGTGTGGGGGAGACAGACGGATGAGACAATGGGGGGAGAGGAGGCCCCGGGCCTTTGTTAGGGGTCCTGTCTCTGGCCCTGCCACCCACAGGCTGTGCGACCTCAGATGAATCATGTCACCGCTCAGGACTCAGTTTCCTCAACTATGGAGAAGGGGCTGGACCAGGAATGCTCACTGAGGCCCAGACGGGGGTGGGGGTGGGGTCTGGAAAACTCCCTTGTTGGAGTCTGTAAAGGCTTGATAACTCGGCCAGTGGAGGCTGCCACTTCACCTCCTGCATACACATGTGCATCCATCTATGATCGTGAACTGAGCCCCCTCTGGGCTGGATGCGGTGCCAGGTACTGGTGCCAAGACTCAGGCCCTGACCTGGGAAGACAGACATACCATCAGACAGTCATAGAACGTGGTGGCAAAGCTGACACGGAGGTGTGTGTGAAAGGTCATCTCTGACTTAGCAGAGATTTTCCTGTCAGGCTTCATCAGGAAAGGCATATGTAGGCTGCGTCTTGAGGGATGTGTAAGAGTTCCTTCGTTCAAACAGTGGGTTTCCCACAGATTCTTGGGGCGGTGCTCTAGGGAGTCTAGAGCTTTGCCAAAGGGCCCTAGCCTTGTGCTACACTGAAACCCAAGGGAAGAAACCAGAATGCCAGATCAAGAGCCCAAGGGCTGCCATCTGGGCCTGGATTTGGGGGCTAGGCTTTGACTACTTCCCTTCTCAATGCCTCTGATCAGCCTGGAAGGTAGGGAAGTCGCCTGCAGTTTCCCCAGTGTGGGATGCACTTGGGAAAGAGAGTTAGGCTCTCAATGGGACAAAACTACCCAGAAGCCCTTACTGGTTGAATTTGGGGAAACCTTGTTTCAGGGAGCTCTTTGTCCTCTGTTACTTCACTGGGGATCCCAGCTTCTACCCTCTGTCTGAGGACCTTTTTGGAGTCAGCCTAGTAGAGTGGGAAGACCCTGGGTTCTAGTGCTGGCTTGCTATGGCCCAGCTGTGTGAACTTGGGTGAGAAACTTAACCTCTCCGGGCCTGGCTTTCCCATTTCTCTAAAGGATGGATTGGACTAAGATCAGAAGCTCTAAACTGTCATCCAGAGGAACTGTAAGGTTTTTTCTGAGGTGATTCAGGGGCCTGAGAAGGTAGGAAAAAGGAGAAACCTAGGGAAAGGCGTGAGGGGTTGGGACTCTGGAACCCCTGCCCACTTTAATCAGAACAATTCTGGTTTTAGGACTAAAATATATCAGGAGGCAGGATGGATGGTGGTCTTGCACTTAGCCCCGACGTCCCAGATTCATATCCCAGCTCTGCCCCTTGCTAGTAAGAACTTGAGCAGAGTGTGTCACCTGTACGAGCCTCAGGCACCTTTCCTTTAAAATGAGACACATAGCACACCCCCCTCCTCAGGTTACTTTGGGGGTTAAGTGAGATAATATGTACACATAAAGGGCTCAGAACAAGCTTTTAGTAAAAGTTAACCAAGATCACTGAGGTTCCACTCAAGAGTCCATCTGCACGAAAGTTTGAAAACCACTGAATGGGAACATCTAGAAGGTCTCCTCTTGCTTGAGCTTCAGAGCCACACAGCGCCCACAACCCCTGGCCGTCCCCCGAGTTACCTTGTATTACTTGAGGTACCTCAGATAAACAGAACCAACAGGATGTATGGATGGATGGATAGATAGATAATTTATTTTAAGGAATTGGCTCATACAATTATAGAGGTTTGGCAAGTCCAAAATCTGTTGTCAGGCTGGAGACCCAGGGAAGAGTTGCAGTTCAAGTTCAAAACCAGTCTGCTGGCAGAGTCCCTTCTTGCTTGGGGAGATTGGTCTTTGTTTTATTCGGGCCTTCAACTGATTGGACGAGGCCCACCCACATTATGGAAGTTAATGTGCTTTACTCAAGTCTGTTGATTTAAATGTTAATCTTATCCACAAAAACCCCTTCACAGAAACATCTAGAATCATGTTGAACAACTATCTGGGTATGATAGATAGTCTACCTGAGCTGACACATAATATAAACCATCACACACCTCCAAGCCAGGCCACGGAGATAAGCAGGGCAGGGAAGGGCCATGAGGCAGTGCGGGCAGGCGGGTGGCTGGGCCAGTCTGTCTGCCAGCTGCCGAGGGGAGCTGAGGCCCACTGCGGGTGTGGGCGGTTCCTGCTGGGGTCAGGTGCACACCGAGGCTATGTGCTCATTTTCCGAGCTGAGGCCAGGAGGAAAAGGCCATTTAGATCCCAACAATGTTGGCTTCCTGTGTTCCCGGGAGGGCAGGAAGCCACCTCAGGATAGAATCCCAGCAGCCCAATGAGGCGGGAGCTGGCTCAGGGCTGGGGTTGGGGGTGCAGTTTTCTACCCCAGCAGGTAACCTATGGACCCCTCCATACTATGGGGTTCTCAGCTCCACCATGGGCTGGGCCCTGCTGGGTGGGGGGCCGTGTTGACACCCACGGGCAGAGATGAGGCTCCTGGGGCTCCATCGAGCTTTGGTTTGGCAGGGTCCCTCCCCAGGGGGCTTCATCTTGCGGGGTCACTGCCTTCTGCGGGAGCTGGGGGAGGCCACTGTCCGCTCAGGTGGGGTGGATCCTGGGATGTGTGTCTGGGGAGGACTCAAGCACGCAGCCCAGCAGGATGGGACAGCTGACGTTTTCCTGCCCATGTCCCCCCACGATGAGGAGCTGTACCTTGTGGAGTGGACATCCCTGTCAATCGCAGGCTGGGTGTTTCCCCCACAGTGTCCAGGATGCGTTCAGGGTCGGAACCTGGGCCTCCACTCCTTTCTACGTTGGAGGGAGGAAGAGGCAGGTGGTGACTGGTGGAGAGACCAGTGGTGTGCCACAGGCTCTCACAGCCGGGAGAGGGCTTGAGGACCATCTCTTCGGGGCTCAGCGATGCAGGCAAATGAGTGCGTCAATGGGGCATGGTAGGGACCAGAGAGTGGGAACGACTTGCTTCCGGTCACACAGCTGTATGATGGCACTCAGGACGACTAGAACCCGGTCTCCTGACCAGGAGACAGGGGTTCTCCAGTAGAATACCAGTAATATAGAATCAGACAATGCTAATACCAGCTACAGCTTTCTACAGAGCATGCTCAGGGCCAGCCACATATATGAAGTCAGTCAACTCTCACAACCCTGGGAAGGAGGTGTCACTATTGCCCCCATTTTATAGATGAGGAAATGGAGGCTCAGAGTGGCTACATTACTGGTCCCGGATCACAGAGCATGACTGGCATCTGAGCTGAGAGCCAGTCTCCATGTAGCCAGGGAGGTAAGCGGGTAGATGGAGAGCCGGACCAAGCTGGGTAATAGGTGGTGTTTGTATTGAGGCACTCAGAAGGCACTGACCATGGTCCACATTGGCCCTCTCCCAGCAGGGGCTGGGGCTGAAGATTGGGGCTCACCCACCCTCTCTTATGTCCTTTCCATTGCCCCAGAACATCAGCAGTGGTCCCAGTGGTTTAGGCTGGGAAGAATTCTTCCAGTTTTAAATTTACGCCACATTTGTTGAGCCCCATCTGTAAGTCAGACCCTGTGCCTGGAGAAGGGGCAGGATGCAAAGCTGCCAGGTTGAACAGGACCTCAACTGGGAGCACAGAGCAGGGAGTGATCATCTTTGAATGCCTGATTATCCAGAGAGGGACATTTCGAAACGGGCCTTGGAGGGTGTATATGAGTTCACCATTTCAGACCTACCAGACTCAATGTCCTTTTGGGGAGTTCAGTGTGGCAGATCTCTTTTGGGGCAGTGGCTGGAGGTGGGGGCAAGACCAGGCCAAGCAGGGCCTTGTAAGTGTGCTGAGGAGTTGGACAAGACAGTTCTAAGCAGGAGTGTAATGTGATCAGTTTGCACTTGAGAATGGTCTGTGACTCTGTGGATTAAAGGGGGGGGCAAGGCTAGAGGGGAGACAGGGCCCAGGGAAGGAAAATTGGTCTGAACTGGTGCAGTGTTGGGGGGCTGCCAGGAAGGGGGTAGATTTGACAGCCTCTTTGGAGTTACTTTCTGGGACAGGATGACTAATTGCTTGGTAGGGGAAGGAAAGGGAAGAAGGAATTGCAGAGATGATCATGCCCGTACCCAGGGAGCAAGGAAGGACCGAGCAGATGGCCTCTGGCCTCAGTGCCCAGCATCAGCCTTTAGCCTCTTGCTTTCTGTGGGATCCTGGGCTCTGGTTTCAGTGTTGGTTATCTGTAGCTACATAATAAATTTGTCCCCAAACTTAGCAATTTACAACAGATATGAAATTGTGATCTCACATCATTTCTGAGGGTCAGGGTTTCACATGTGGCTTCACTGGGTGGTTTGGACCTCAGGTCTCTCGTGAGTTGTAGTCAAGACGTCAGCCGGGGTCGTCGTCATTGGAGGGCCTGACAGGACCAGAAGATCCACTTGCAAGGTGGTTCGGTCATGCGTCTGCCAAGTTGGCCCTGGCTGGTAGCAGGGGGCCTCAGCTGTTCGTCACATGGCCCTCTCTATAGCACTGCTTGGGTGTCCTCACGACGTGGTAACTGGCTTCCCCCAGAGCCAGTGATCCAAGAGACTGGGGCTGAAGCCACAATACCTTTGATGACTGAGCCTCAGGAGTCACACACCAGCATTTCTACAATATTCAGCGGGCTACGTAAGCCAGCCCTATTCACTGTGGGAAAGGATGACAGGAAGGTGTGCATCCAGGATGCACTGGGGAACTGTGGCTGCCACAGTTCCCCTTTCTGGAGCACATTTGAACGTGCCATGCATCTGGGAAGTGGGAAGCCCGCAGAGTGGCATGCCCAAATTTCACATGACAGCAGGGGACCGGCCAGTTAGAGTAGGAAATACTGCCCCCTGGGGGAGACCGGAGAAGAGTGGCCAGACTGTGAGGGCACCATCCCTGGAGGGAGGGCCCTCAGAGCAAGAGGGCCTCCCTGGAGCTGGGCGTTACAGGTGTTCCTAAGGTGTAAAAATCCACCAGCGGAGCTGCTGGGAACCTGCCACTTGAGTGGACTTTGCTGAGCTTTTGTCTTCTGGGCTGGGGGCCGGGGGCCGACTTCGTCTGCTCCCCACTGGAGAGCTCTCAAGGGCACGCTGAGCATTCCAGCACGCATGGAGCCCTCAGCTCACTGTACTGCTGTTGCCCAATGACCTCTCCATCTGCCCTCCATCCAAGGGCATTTGTTGGATGTCTGCCCACTGTGTGACAGGCAGGGCTGCCCTGTATGGTCAGGCAGGCCGTTCACTGCCAAGGGCGCCTCCCCGAGAGAGCACTGGAAGCAGCCACACTTTGCTCTCCAAACCACACACCCAGGTACAGAGCTGGGTCCGCCTGGAGAAAGGGCACCTTCTTGCCATTCCCACAAAGACGCTGTATTCAGCTGTGTGGCCAAGGGGCTGGTCTGCCCGGAGGGTAAGACATTTTCTAATTTGCACAAAGCTGCTGTTTGGTGTTGGAGGCCTGGATCAGAAACTGTTCTAGCTACTGGAGGTTTGTGTGAATGAGACAGGCATGCTCCCTGCCCTCATGGGTCTAGTGTAGGGAGATATACTATTCATAAGTGAGCAGGAATTACCCATGTTGACTTCAGACTGTGAACTGTATTAAGAAGGAAATTATCAGGGTGCTGCTGAGAAAGAATATTGGAAGTGCCTAATGTCATTTGGGTGGTCAGGAAAAGCCTCTTTGAGGAGATAGATGGCTTTCAGTGGATTCTAGAAGTAGAAGAAGGATTTGGCTTGGTGAGCAATGGACAGCTAGGGTGAGGGAGAATGGTCCAGGCAGCCAGAACAGCAAGTGCAAAGGCCCTGAGGTAGGAAAGGATTTGGTGCATTCTGTGACCTGTCAGAAGTATGCAGTACGATCTTGAGGGAGATGGGGTCCTGGCTGTCATTGTGCAGTTAGTATCTTGACTGGGGTTGGGAGGTCCAGAGTGGACATTTAGGGAATGCCTTTTTGATGGATTATGAAATGTTGGGGGCAGGCTATGTCTCAGGAAAAGGCTGAGAGTGGGGTGGGAATGATTAAATGGGGGCATACACATAAACCCCAGGGGAGATCTTCAGTCAGGTCTAACTCCTCAATCATTTATTAAGCTTCTACTGTATGTACCAGGTCCCAGGTATTGTGTAGTGAGAGAAAGAGAGAGAGAGGAGAGAGAGACAGGTCCTTCCTTTGAAGGAGCCCATAGCTGTAGGGACCAAGGTGGTGGGGGAAACGTGCTCTGTGTGGTGATACCTGTGAGGAGGTAGGGAACAGTGAGGGAGGCCTCCAGAGGAGGGGCCCAGGACTTATTCCTGAAGGCTTGGGATTTGATTAGCCGAGGAAGGGGAAAGGTCCTTCTGTTTGGAGGTAGTGGCCCACTGGGGCGCCTGCCTGGCTGGAATGGCCTTCCAAGCTCAGGCCACATGGCCTGAAGCTTTCTCAATTCCACATTCCAAGGCCAGGAAAGAAGGCATGGGGGTGGGGCTGGGGTGTCTGGAGGGGAGTTGCCATCCTGGGGTAGTGGGGTGGGGGTGGGGCGAGAGAGAAGCAGAAAGGCTAGACAGATGGGCCTCACTTGACTTGAGTGGTCAGGGGTGGGTATGTCTTGGTGTGGCCAGGGGTGGAGAAGTCCCTGAGCTGGCCTGGGTGGCTGGTGGGGTCAGGAAAGCCTTGCTTAGCAACAGCTGAGTTACAGGCCTGAGCTGGGGCCAGGACAAGGTTCTGGGAGAACAAGGTCCCAGGCAGGGCCGATGGCCAAGGTCGCATCCCAGACTTCCATTCCTACAGACCAATCAGAAGCCTTAGTATGCAGAGCCCTCTTTTGCAGCTCTGGGCCTTCATCTGCGCCTCAGTCTCCCCTTTTGCATTCTGCTCAGAATCAGGTTGACTCAAAGCCAGAAAGGGGTTGGACGAACTGTAGATCGAAGAGGCCAGGGCAGCTGGCTGTGGCCCAGGGCTGTGGCTTGCCAAGGCATTGGGGTTGGGCAGCTCTCCCCTGCCTCCCTGACCCCTGTTCTCTAACCAGTGCCCCTAACCCACCTGTGTCAGCAGCTAACAAGGTCAAGTCAGTGCAGAAGCTCAGCTCAGTAGACCCCCTCACCCCATCTGTGGGACCTGGTGGGAGGGGACCACAAAACCCCAGGGTGGAGGGCCCTGGGGGTGGGGCAGGCAGGGCTGGGACATTCCAGACTGAGGGAACCCCATAGGAAATTTGATTCCAGCTTCTGGTAGTGGGAGGGCAGAGTTAAGTCCGCTGTGTGTGTGTGTGTGTGTGTGTGTGTATGTGTGTGTGTGTGTGTATTTCAAATGATGCACAAGAAGTTTGTGAGCCTGTGTAGGCATCTATCCATGTGTCTGTGTCCAACGTCTGTGTCAGGCTGTACTCTGAGGGTGTCCCGTGAAAGTGTGTGTGTGGGTGCCCCTGAGTCAGAGGTTTCCCTGGGGCATGAGTATGAATGTGTGCGAGGCTATGTGTGTACATATATGTGTATGTGTGCTTGTCTGGCCGAGTGGTTATTGGTAAGTGTGTGTGTGTATGGGTGTAAGTGTGTATGTGTGTGTGTACCGGTCCTCTCCTGGACGGTCAATCGGGTCTGTGTGTCTCTCTCTGGGGGAGAGGGAGCATGATCATGGTTCTTGGAGTGCCCGCTGCCTGCCTGCCTGCGGTGTATGTAAGGGGAGAAGGCACCCCCCCCCACCCCATGCCTCGGCGCGGCTGCCACGGGGCCTGGGTCCCTCTGCCCCTGGCAAAGATCCAGCGGGGGAGTCGGTCCCCCCGCCCCTCCCCCTGCCCCTCCCACCTTCTCGCACCCGCCCCAGGGGCTCGGGCGATGAGGGCTCGGCGCCTCCCCGACCCGCGGGTCCGCAGTCCCGGGCGTTCCCGCCCCGCAGGCCCCGGGGAGCTGCGGCAGCCACCCCCCTCCGCCCCCTCCTCCCTCCGTTCCTCCGTCCCTCCTTCCCTCCTTCCCTCCTTCCCTCCCGAGCGCAGAGTGCGGGCGGGGGTGGGAGGAGATTTCGCCCGAGTTTCCATTCCATACCTCGCGGCTAAACTTTCTTTCTGTGTCGCCCTCTCGCAGTCTGCAGTTTCTCCTGTCATCCGAAATGCCGGGCCAAGGTAAGGGGCCGCGGGCCGGCTGGCTCCGCGGGGGGCTCGGGGGCGCGACCGGCTTGGGTCGGGGAGGGGAGTGGGGGCGCCGGCGGGCCGGGGGCGGGGCCCGGGTCGTCCCCTGCCCCGCTCTTTGTTTATGCAAAGCTTTGGGGCCCGGGAGCGGGCTCGGGTCAAGGTGAAGGCGAGGGCCGGGTGTGGGAGGCCGCGGCGCGGGGTCTGGGCAGCTCCTGAAGGTGGCAGGCGGGGACCCGAGCTCCGAGGGAGGGGTCTTTGAAGGTTTTTCCCTTAGTTGGGGGAGGGGGGCTGGTTGGGGGAATGGAGGAGGAGGGGGATGCATTTCAGTTATCCCGTGGGCCGCGCAGAGCCCTGATTGGCCCAATTTGGGCAGTCTGGAAAAACTTGGGATGGGGGCTATAGCCGAAGGAGCCCGAGGGCGGGAAAACGGGATAGGTGGGGGAGTGGGGATGAGGTCGGAGGTCAGGGTTTCTCTGGGCATGGAACCTCCTGCGGGACCATCCCACTCTCTTTATTGGCCAGGTGGCACTTTGGTCCTCAGTTTCCCCATCAGTGTTTCAGGGCTGGTCTTGGTGAGAGGAAAACTGAGGCAAGAAGGCCAGAGGGGGCTGCTGGGTCCTGGTTGGCAGGGCTGGCTGGAGCCCTGCTGCATCCTCTCAGGCCTGGACAGAGGAGTGATGGATCAGGAGCCGGCTTCTTGGAGTACTGGATTATGATGGCTTATTTGGGAGGGGAGCTGTTCTGTCAGATGGGCTCAGCTCTCTGGAGGTGGAAATGCCCTGCCTTACCTGTCAGTCTGTGCCCCCCCACCCCATAATGGCTCACCTTCTCCTCGCCCTCTCACCCCACCTTTGCTGTTGACACATGATCTTTCCAGAAGGAGTTCAGTGAATGGCAGAAGAGGGGAGGAGGTTTCAAAAGGATGCACTGAACAGTGGAGGCCCAGTATCTGGTGCATCTCATCCTCTGCTTCTTTATTTGCTGAATGACTTTGGGCAAGTCATGTAACCTCTCTGAGCCTCTGTTTCATCCTCAAGGGGATGGGAATAAGAAAAGGTTATTATGAAGATGAAATGGGATAATGTGTGTGCAAGTGCCCAGTACAGTGCCTGACATAGGTAGGTGCTCAAAAACGTAGTAATTGGTTATTACCAATGTCCCTTAATCCTTGCCTCTCCCTCTCCCTTTGCTTTCCATCTCTTGCAGCAGTGGATGCCTTCAGAGAGGATAAGGAAATGAATATACTGGCAGTGGAGGGTCTGAGTCTGGGTGAATGGGGGCTGAGGGAGGTCTGGAGGTATGACCCAAGAGCGTTTCTTATTATATAACAGCCTCTGTGGGATGACAGAGGGATGCCAAAGATGACTTCTGGGGGCATAGCCTGCCTGGCAATTCTTGGAAATGCTGGGGGCTCAGAATCCACCAGGCTGTGGCAAAATCCTGCTCTGCCTAGCCCTGGAGGACAACCCAGAGGGTAGCGGTGGACTGGCAGGGCACGGCCAGACAGACAGAAGGAGCTTTTTTAGAGGATTTTCCTCTATAGGAAATGGGACCCGCTGGTGGTGTGGGCTCCACCCAGCTGGCAAGTCTTTCCCCTAAAACCACAGCTCTTACTACCGCCCTGTCTTTTCCTCCTGCCGGGAAGTGTGATGTGAGCCCCAGGACACACCACACAGCAGAGCTCTGTCCTCTAGATTTTATAACCAGATCAACTTGGAGGTCATCTCATCCATCCCCTTACCTCTAAACAGGGCTCATTACACAAATGCTTATTGAGCTCTTTCCAAAGGCCAGACAGTGTTCTAGGTAAACAAGACAGATAAGGCATTTGCCCTCATGGGATTGACATTCTCCCGGGGGAGACAGACAATAAATAGGTAAACATGCTATGAAGGAAATGAGCTAAAGCAGTGGGTTAGAGAGTGATTAAGTTAACGTGGCCCAGGAAAACTTCTCGGAGGAAGTATTGCATGAGGTGAGACCCAGATGTTGATGTTACGTGATGATCTGGAAGATGGAAGAGCAAGTGCAAAGGCCCTGAGGTGAGATGAGCTTATGAAATGCTTGAAAGAAGGCCATGTCACTGGAGAATGGTTAGCCCTGGAGGGTTTTGAGCACATGGGACATGATCTAATCTGTTTTGAGAAGCCTACTCTGGCCTTGAACAGGCACAAGGGTAGGCTACGGAGATGGGCTAGTAGGCTGCTGATGTTGCCCAGATGAAGGAGGCTGGTGGCTTAGACCATGGTGCTCGCAGGAAAGGCAGTGAGAAGGGGCCAGGTCTGGGATACATCATGGGGGTAGAGCCCAGGACTTGGCTGATGGATGAGATGTTGGGTGTGTGAGAGATAATGGGCCCAAGGATGACTACCAGGTTTTTGGCCAGAGTCACTGGGTGCACGTGGTTCCACTTACCGAGATAGATGGAGTGTGTGAGAAATTTCTAGGGAAGAAGGTGCCAAGATTTCTGCTTTGCTTGATTTCTTATTTCACAGCTCTTCTCCCACATACTGGGGATTTCTTGTGCATGTGTGTTCTTTCCTGTCCTCTCAGATTCAGCCCACGCTGGTCATCCCTCTAGTGAGTGGATAGTTCTGGACACCCTAACATGCCACCTTCCAGACTGTTCTTGCAGCATGAACCCATGATCTGATCTGAGAGGGGCTATATTATTTACCTATAGCAATATGATATAACAGTCTACCCCCAAATTCAGTAGCTTAAAACAATGACAAACATTTATTATCTCATATAGTTTCCATGGGTCAGAAATTTGGCAGTGGCTTGGCTGGCTTGTTCTGGCCTGGGGTCTCTCATGCGGTGGCAGTCAAGATGTCAGCTGGGGCTGTAGTTATCTGAAGGCCTGACTGGGGTTGGAGGAGCTGCTTCCAAGGTGGTTCATTCACGTAGCTAGCAACTTGGTGCTGGCTGTTGGAAGGAGGTCCTAGTTTCTTGCCACATGGCCCTCTCCATAGATCTGCTTGAGTGTCCTCACAACATGGTGGCTGGCTTCCTTAGAGTGGATGATTCAAGAGAGAGCAAGGTGGTAGCCGCAATGTCTTTTATGTCCTCGCCTTGGAAGACAAACACTGTTATGTTTACAATATCCTATTGGTTGTATAGGTCATCCTCATTGACTGTGGGAGGGACCTATATAAAGACATGAATACTTGGAGGCAAGAATCAATGGGGTGGCCACCTTGGAGGCCAGCTACACAGATGCCCAGAGAGAGGGCGAGGTTGACCTTGCTCCTGGGGGTGGGGGGTGGTCCGTGGGAGTGGTGGGAAGGGCAAAGATGTAGGAATCACACATACCCCTCTACCCCTGCTGCCTTCCAGCTATGTGACCTGTTTTGTAGAGGAATAAATGCACCCCAGCACATAGTAGGCACCTTTCTCCTTTCTTGAACCATAGGTGGAGACTGGAAAGGATCTTAGATATTGTATGCCCTGTTCTATGCCACTGGGACCTGCTGGAGAGAAAATGCTCCATGCTGGTTGAGGAGGGGCCCCAGAGTAGATGTTAAGATACCTGTTTATTGCACAAAGGAGGGCTGAGAGGTTGCACCCTCAGCTTCTAGAATAGTGCCTGACTCATAGAAGGGGTTCCGATGAGGAAGTAAAGGAGTGGAATAAAGGAATGTTGAGGAACAAGAGGTTCCTATTTAGAGAGAGGCTGTGGAGTGGGATGAGGGAGGACTTGAGAGCAGGAGAGAGGGAGCAGCAAAATCATTTCATAATATCCTTCCAGAAAGCCCTCTGACCTTCTGACAGAGACTCACACTCCACATAAGTTTAGTCGTTTACATTTTCTAGCGGGGGTATAACTCACATGCCAGCAAGTACACACATCAATAAGTTTGTACCTGTGTATGAACCAGATCAAGATCTAGAACATTTCCAGCACCCAGAAGTGCCCTTTTGCACCCCTCCCTCCAAGTCAGTATCCCCCAAAGGAAATTTCTAGTCTTACTTCTGCCATCACAGATTAGTTTTGCCTCTTTTTGAACTTCTTATAAATTGAATCATACAGTATGTTTACTCTTTTTTTAATGATTTATTTATTTTACAGAGAGAGAGCGAGCAAGCAGGGGGGAGGGGCTGAAGGAAAGGGCGAGGGAGTCTTAAGCAGACGCCGTGCTGATTGCAGAGCCTGATGTGGGTCTCCGTCCCACGACCCTGAGCTCATGAGCTGAGCTGAAACCAAATGTTCATGCTTAACTGACTTTGCCACCCAGGGAGCCCTGTTTACTCTTGTGCCTGGCTTATTTCACTCAACATTCTGTCTGGGACGGTCATCCATGCCCTTGCATATTATAGCAGTTCATTCTTTTTGATTGCTATGTTGTATTCCAGCATATAAATAAAGCACAATTTGTTTATTCATCCTGCTGTTGATTGCCATTTGGGTTATTTGCAGTTTGGGGCTATTATGAACAGATGTGCTATGAACTTTTAATCGTCTGTATCTACACAGAACTTTGTGATATACAAAATATCTTCATTCACCTTCTCGGTTCTGTGGGGTGGGCTGGGCTTATGGTAGCCCCATTTTATAGAACCAAAACTGAGGCCCGGGGAGGGTAACAAACTTGGCTAAGGGCCAGTGGCTTTCTACATGATTCGGGCACTGCCCTGGGATCCATGGGTGGGGAGCAGGTGAGAAGAGAAGAGAGTGAGACAGACTGAGAACTTGGCTGGTTTGGGCACTGGAGATGCACCACAGTGGATGGAAATGCCACCCTCCAGCTCCCCATTCTGAATCCCTTGAAGGAAGCAGTTCCAAGCCTCCCTTAGTCCCCACCCCTATGTCTCATGGGGTTCTTATCTGTCCCCAGTTGTTTCTCTCCTGTTGAGGATTCAAGTGGATGGTCCAGGATGTGTCTTCCACTTCTATTTCTGTATACACATGGTATATATATACACGGCAGATTTTCTTCTGCTTTGTGTTTCTTCTCTCTCCCCTGCTATATGATTCTACAACCTCCAGGTGCATTTTATCTAGCTAGCTAACTATCTATTTATCTATTATTTTAAAGGAAACTTGTCATTTTAGAATTGTCTTAGATTTACAGAAAAGTTGCAAAGATGATCCAGGGAGTACCCGCGTAGCCCACACCGTTTCCCTAATCCCTAATACATTTTTGAGAAACGCTTTTCTCGCTCCTGATTTGCCCCTTGTTTTAAAATAGCAGCTCCTTCCAGCAAAATGCTCATTTCCATTCCAGGTCAGATGCAAATTAAAGGAAGTTACCAGGCAGCTGCTGGGCAGCCAAATTGCCTACGCCTCAGCCTCCAGGCAGCTCCTACTCACCTCCTGCTTCTCTCTCTCTCTCTCTCCTACCCTCTTCCCAGACCCTGGCTCTTCCCTGTCCCGAGCACCAGCAATGACTTTGTCTCCTCCGTTGTACCAAAGGGGTTTAAATCCCATCCTTTAAGCTTGAAAGGAAAGGAAATCCCGTAATGAACCCCCACCTTTCAGTCATAGGACACACCACTTTTCCTGCTTTCTCACAAAAACACCTGCAACCTTCCCTCGAGGTTGTGTTAGAAACGGAGTATTCTCCTGCTACCTGGTATAGCTGGACTGCGGGAGGCTCGTGGCCCCAGGACCCATGGGTTGTTCTTTGGCCTTGGAGGCAGAGTATTGTGTTTAAATCCTGATTGCATCCATAATTGGTTGTGTGACCTTGGGCAAGTTCCTTAACCTCTCTGAGCTCCAGTTCCCTCATCCATACCACGGGGATGATAGTAAGACCTAACTTGTAGGGCTCTCGTGAGCACTGAGATTGATGACCCAACTATAATGCCATGTTTCAAGATCAAGGGATCAAAAAGTCCCTCCATCCTTTTCCCCCCACACCTGCCCCAGTCCTAAGCAACCACTAATTTACTTTCAGTCTCTACATACTTCCCTATTCTGGAAATTTCATATGAATGGAATAATAGAATATATGGTTTTCATGATTGGCTTCTTTCACTTAGCATAATGTTTGTAAGGCACATCAATGGCTGAATAATATTCCGTCGTGGGAGTATACCACATTTTGTTTATCCATTCCTCAATGGATGGGCATGTGGGTTGTTTCCACCTTTTGATGGTTATGAATAATGCTGTCATGAATATTCATGTGCAAGTCTTTCTGTGACCGTATGTTTTCATTTCTCTGGGGATAGAGTCAACCCGTGAACAACCCAGGTGTGAACTGCGCAGGTCCACTTTATACACAGATTTTTACAGGACGGTACTGGAAATATATTTTCTCTTCCTTATGATGTTTTTACTAACATTTTCTTTCCTCTAGCTTACTTTATGGTTAAGACTATGGTATGTAATACATATACCATATAAAATATGTGCCGATTTCAATTAAAAAATGTGTTAATTGACTGTTGATGTTATTGGTAAGGCTTCTAGTCAACAGTAGGTTATTAGTAGTTAAGTTTTGGGGGAGTCAAAAGTTATATGGGGCTTTTCACTGCTCAGTGATGGTGCCCCTAACCCCCTCGTTCAAGGGCTGACTGTATATACCTAGGAGTGGAATTGCAGGGTCTTAGGGTAATTCTGCTTCACTTTTGGAGGAACTGCTAGATTGTTTTTCAAAGTAGCTTATATTAGTTTTCTAGGTCGGCTGCAACAAAGTACCACATACCCGTGACTTTAAACAACAGAAATTTATTGTCTTACAGTTCTGGAGGCTGGAAGTCCAAAATCAAGATGTTGGCAGGGCCATGCTCCTCTGAAAGGTGTAGAGGAGATCCTTCCTTGCCTCTCCCTAGTGCCTGGGGGTTTGCTAGCAATCTGTGACGCTTCTTGTCGTACAGAGGCATCTCCCCAGTCCTCCGTCTTCATGTGGTATTTTCCTTGTATGTCTTCGCATCATCTTCCCTCTGTGTCTGCCTGTCTCTGTGTCCAAATTTTTACAAAGACACCAGTCATGCTAGATTAAGAACCTCATTCTAACTTGATTATCTCTGTAAAGAACCTACTTCCACATAAAGTCATGTTCTCAGGTACTGGGGATTGGGACCTCAACATATCTTTTTAGAAGGACACAATCCAGCCCATAACAGAACTGCACCATTTTATTTTATTTATTTATTTATTTTAAAGATTTTTTATTTATCCGACAGTGAGAGACACAGCGAGAGAGGGAACACAAGCAGGGGGAGTGGGAGAGGGAGAAGCAGGCTTCCCGCAGAGCGGGGAGCCCGATGCGGGGCTCGATCCCAGGACCCTGGGATCATGACCTGAGCCGAAGGCAGACGCTTAACGACTGAGCCGCCCAGGCGCCCCAGAACTGCACCATTTTAGATCCTCACCAGCAACGGACGAAGGTTATGATTTCTCCACATCCTTGTTCATGCTTCTTCGACTTTTTGATTATAGCCACATCCTCGTGAAAATGAAGTGACATCTCATTGTGGTTTTGCTTTGATTTCCCTGATGACTAGAGATGCCGAGCATCTTTTCATGTGCTTATGGGTCATTTGTATATCTTCTTTGGAGAAATATCTATTCAGATTCTTTGCCCCCTTAAAAAATTGGGTTGTCTTTATATTGAGATGTTAATGTTGTTTATATGTGCACAATACAAGTCCCTTATCAGATATGATTTGAGGTATTTTTTTTTCCCATTCTGTGGGTTGTCCTTTCATTTTAAGGCACGAAAGTGTAAAATTTTGATACAGTCTGATTTATTATTTTGTTATGACTTTTGCTTGTGGTGGCATACCGAAGAATTCATTGCCAAATCCAAGGTCATGAAGATTTGACCCTATGTTTTCTTCTAAAAATTTAATAGTATTGGCTTTTTCAGTTCGGTCTTTCATCCATTTTGAGTTATTTTTTTTAAAGATTTTATTTATTTATTAGAGAGAGAGAGAGTGAGTGCACAAGCTGGGGATTGGGGGGGGGTGGAGGGCAGTGGAGAGGGAGAGGGAGAAGCAGACTCTCCGCTGAGCAGGGAGCCAGACCTGGGGCTTGATCCCAGGACTCTGAGATCATGTCACGAGCCAAAGGTAGATGCTTAACCCACTGAGCCACCCAGACACCCTGAGTTAATTTTTATATAGGGCTTAACTGCATTCCTTTGTATGTGGCTAACCAATTTTCCCCAAACCATTTGTTGAAAAGACTGTTCTATCCCCACTGAATGATCTTGGCAACCCTGTCAAAAATCAATTGACTATAGGTGTGTGAGTTTATTTCTGGATTTAATTCTATTTCATTGATACATATGGCTATCCTTAGGCTAGTACCACACCATTCTACTGTTGCTTTGTAGTAAGTATTAAAATTGGGAAGTGTGAGTCTTCTTTTTCAAGATTGTTTTGGCTATTCTGGGTCCCTGAGTTTTAGGATCAGCCTATCAATTTCTGCAAAGCAACCTGCTGCGATTCTAATAGGGACTGCATTGAATTTATCGATCAATTTGGGGAATATTACTATCTTAACGATATTGAATCTTCTGAGCCATGAGCATGGAAAGTCTTTCCGTTAATTTAGATCTTTTTAAATTTCTTTCAACATGGTTTTGTAGTTTTCAAAGTATGTCTTGTAAAATTTATTCCTAAGTATTTTATTCTTTTCAATGGAAGAAATGGAATTTCTTTAAATGGAATTGATTTCTTAATTTCATTTTCATGTTGTTCATTGCCAGTGTGTAGAAGTACAACTGATTTTTGAACATTGGAGATTTATCCTGCAACTTGATGAACTCATTAGTTCTAATCATTTTTAAATGGATTATTTAGGATTTTCTATATGTGAGATCATGTAATCTGTGAATAGAGATATCTCGTTTCACTTCTTCCTTTCCAACCTGGATTTTTTTTATTTCTTATCCCCGTCATCCTTCCAATTGTCCTGGCTAGAACCTCTAGTATGATGTTGATTAGAAGTAGCAAGAGCAGAAATCCTAATCTTGTTCTTGACTTTAGGGGAAAGCATGCGGTCTTTAACCATTAAGCATGATGATAGCTGTGGGTTTTTTTTTTTTTTTTTTTTGTGATGCCTTTGTCAGGGGCATTTCCTTCTATTTCTAGTTTGTTGAGTGTTTTTTTAAATCAGGAGATATTGCTGGATTTTCTCAAAATCCTTTTCTGCATCTATTGAGGTGATAAGTGGTTTTGTTTTTCTGTTCCTCTGATATGGATTGTATTATGGACTTCAATTATGGAACGTGATTACACTAGTTGATTTTCAGGTGTGAAAACAGTCATGTATTCCTGGGGCAAATCCCATTTGGTCATGGTGTATAATTATTATTATTTGTGGCTGGCTTTATTTTTTAGTATGTAGTTGAAGGTTTTTGCATCTCAGTTCATAAGAGATACCGGTCTTTAGTTTTCTTTCTCTTATAATGTCTTCATCTGGTTTTGGCATCAAGGTAATATTGGCCTCATAGAATGAGTTGGGTTCGTCTTCCAGTTTCTGGAAGAGTTTGGGAAGAATTGATATTGATTCTTCTTTAAATGTTTGGTAGAATTCACATGTGAAGCAGTTTGAGTCTGGGTTTTTTTTTTTTTGTGGGCAGTTTTTTGATTTTGAGTTCAATCTTTATTTGTTAGAGGTCTATTCAGGTTTTCTGTTTCCTCTTAGGTTAGTTTTGGAAGTTTGTGTATTTCTTAAAGAAAGATTTTATTTATTTATTTATGAGAGAGAGAGGGAGAGAGGGAGGGAAGGAGAGGGAGAGAGAATCACTAGCAGACTCTGCACTGAGTGTGGAGCCAACTTGGGGCTCAATTTCATGACCTTGAGATCATGACCTGAGCTGAAACCAAGAATCGGACGCTTAGCTGACTGAGCTACCCAGCTTTGATTCAGTGAGCGTGGGCTTGGGTCCAGGGATATGCCGTATTATCTAACATCCCCAAAGATTCTGATGCTGGGGTTCCCTGACAGCACCTGAGTAACCCGTGTTTGCCCTGGATACTCCTCCACAATTTTCCTGGGTTTCAGTTCCTCAGGAAGCCACGGTTCCTCTGGGCTCTGTGTTTTCCTGCCTTCTGCTTCCCTGCCAGAGTGCGGGTCAAGGATAAGGTAGGTCTTGGGTGGGAAGCCATTTCCTCGATGCTTTATAAAAATTTGCAAGAAGTTGTACATTTTTATACCCCCTGCCCACCCCCACTCCATCTTCCTAAAGTTCTCTCTGAGGTAATAGAGTGTAGGACCTTCAGGAGTTAATAAGTCAGCTTGGGGTGTGTGTCATATGCAGGGAGTACGCGTATGTGCACACATACACACCCCAGCAGGGAGGGGGCAAGGCGGGGAGGGGTTGTGGGGGGAGAAAGTGACACTGAGCTGAAACCGGCTTCTCATTTTCCTGGAATGTGGGTCCCAAAAGGTCTCATAGTTTTCAGTATTTCTGACTCTGGGGCTGTGTAAACATCACATAGGGGATTGCTGTGTCTGAGAGAACAGAGGAGTTTGAAAGGGGGAGGGTGGGAGCCCAGAGCAGGGAGAGGGGGCGAATGGGAGATGGAGACTTGGAGCCAGAGAGGGGGAAAGGAGAGGGAAACCCTGGGGTCCTGTTGAGACAGGACATGTGGTGAAATATGTGGGAGGGAACAGAGGCCAGAGGTTTCCCACTGAGAGTGTGAGGGATCTGGTGAGGCCTGGGGTCCGTGGTGTGGGGTGGAGGGCAGAAGGTCCGGCACAGATGAGGAGGCTTGTCAGTGGTGTGGGAGGGAACAGGGTGACTCCTGGACCCCTGGCCCATACCAGCCTCCCCAACTGCTTCCAGCTTTTAGCTTGGGGGTCTGTAGTCTCTGCAGGAGTCAGCTAAGCAAGGGAGGGTGAGGGAGAGGTGGGCTCCCCACTCCTGGGGCATGGTGAGCCCCTCCCTCCTGGAGTCCTGAGCCGCCTTCCTGGAACCCAGCATTCTTTCCTGCATGGCTCTCCCTAGTGGCCAAGACCATCTTAGCCTTCTGAGCCTCCCAAGCCACTGACCTAGAACAGTTTCCAGAGCCTGAGTGTCCTGAGAAGGGGGCCCGATGGAGCTGGGGCCTGATGGAACTGGAGCTCCTCTGGCCTTGGGCTCAGGTGGTCCTGACTCTGCCATTTATGTGAGCTGCATTATATCAGACAAGTCACTCAACCTCCGAAATCTGGTTTCCTCATCAATATAAAACTGGTGACGTTGATATCGGTCAACCTTGCAAGGTTGGTGTGAGGATTAGAGAAAATGTAGGTAAGATCCTGACATGTGATAGGCTCTTTCTCAATAGATGATAACTCCTATTTATTCTGTTATTCTGAGACCCAAGGATAACAAGCAGCTAAGTGCCCCAGAAATCCACCAGTTGGCAGGTCTGGCCAGCTCCACCAGAATGACAATGGCCCATACTCTCTTACCCTACCCCACACTGCTTCCTCTGCCTGTGGTCACCTGCTGGCCCCCTCTCCTGTGCCCTGCTTCGCCCTGCCCAGAACCTATGAGGCCCCGCCTCCTCTCCTCTAAGGTTCTGGCCTCTGGCTGATGAGTGACTTGGTCGTTTGTACCCCATAGCTGGCAAGCAGGGTGGGATGTTAGCGGGGGGCCTTTAGGAAGAGAGGGTATGTATGTCCTGAGGCACAAGAAAGCACCGAGTGAGTCACAGATTAACCCCCTGGCCTGTTTCCACCTGCTGGGCCGGGGCACCCAAGCGAGGGTGTCCAGAGGTGTCTGGGTTCAAACTGGGTTCTGTTTAAGGAAGCCAGGGAGGAAGGTCACTCATGGGTCACAGGTGATTGGAGGAACAGCAGAAAAGCTCCAGTGCCCTCTCCTGCACTAGAAAAATCATACTGGCTTGAATTCCACCATGAGTGCCTGGCTTACAAAGATCCTCTATCCTTGCATGGATGGGATCCATTTAATCTAATCCTCACAACAACACGAAAAGGTAGGCATTAATGTAATCCCCTAGGGCACAGAGGAGGAGACAGGCTGGGATGGTTGAGCTGCATGCTCACACAGCCAGGAAGGTGGTGGAACTGGGACCCGGGAATAGACCCAGATTTAGGGAGAGCCTCGAGGAGAGAGTCTGACCTGCGGATGGTATAGTGAGAAACCTGGCCCATTTCTGACTTTTCTTCTTCAACAGCCTCTTCGTCAACCCTGATCTGTCCCTGCTTTGTCAGATAATTGTGAGAGTTACTGAGTGAATAATGCATAGACAGTGCTTGGAGCAGTCGTGAATCCCAGCATTTTGTGTCATTGTCATTGCCTTGTGACTGGGGTCCCAGACAGAGGCTGCCATTGGGTTGGGTGGAGGGAATTCTGTATTGCCAAGCCAGCTTTAACCTCCAGGGAAGACAATGAGAATGGTCTCCCCTGGACGGGGCTCTCTTGTGAGATGGTAAGCTCTTAGCAGCCATCTTGTGCTGTGCGGAGGGAAGTCGGACTGGGGCTAGTCAAGGTCTGTTTTGTTTTAGGGTTTGGGAGCTTGAGAGTCAGAGCTGGATTTGTTGCCTTCTTCCCCTGTTTATAGCGGAGTGACCTGGGATCATTTACTGAGGAGTTCGGATTCTCAGTTTCCTCATCTATAAACTGAGGTCATCAAGACCTTCCTGCAGGGTTGTAGTGAGGATGACAGTCGATAAGGAGCTTTCAGCTCCTGGTGCGCAGTGACCCACGATGATGGTGGTGGTGGCATCGTGGTCGTTAGCCAAGTCTGGCTGTCTCCAGGGGAGGGTCCCAGAGCTGGGAGGCTCATGTACTCTATTTGTGTCACCTTATCCAGGCCAGATCTGTGTGCTGTGCACCCCAAGCAGCCTGCATTCCTCCTTCTCTCGTCTGAGCATCCCTCCTCTGATTCCCTGAGGCATCTGGGGCCTTCCCACGTTGAATCCCTCTTCCCTCCCAAAGACCTAATTCTTATACTGCCCTCTGACTCTCATTCTGACCCTGAATCTGTGTCTTCTTTAGAACCCACTTAAAAAAATTTTTTTTTTGAAATGATTTTAGTCTTATGGAAAGTTTGCCAAAATAGTACAGAGTTCCCATATACCCTTCATTCAATTTCCCCAAACGTTGACAGCTTTACAGATCTATTGCACAATGATCAAAACCGGGAAATTCACATTGATCGGATGTTGTTACTAATCCGCAGATCTTAGTAGAGTTTGCTGGGTTTTTTCAGTACCGCCCTGCCCCTTTTCTGGATCCCAGATCCACATCAGGATCCCACATTGCAGTGAGCCGTCTGCCTGCTTCGCCTCCACCCAGCTAGGACAGTTCAGCAGTCTTTCTTTGTCTCTCATGACTTTGGCACTTCTGAAGAGTATGTGTCAGGTGTTTTGTAGAATGTCTCTTAGTTTGAGTTTATTTGGTTTTGTGTTTCCATCATTCCTTCTACATGGATAAATGGAGTTCAATTGTTCTTTGACATTCTACTGTCCCTATTCATTCCACTGTCTCTTATCCCTTATTTTTTTATTCAGTTATTTATTTATGTCAGTATGGAACCTGGATATTCACTTGTTTTTGAAGGCTGTAATCCAATGCTATCATCAACATTATTGTCGTTATTATTATTTGATCAAATTGACCCTGCCATGGCCATTGCGAGTTTGTTTAAGTTGGTAGGACTCACGTTTTTTGACATCTTATTTGCTCACTGTATCAGTCAGAGTTCTCCACAGAAGCAACCAGTAGGAGGTATACAAGGCTTACCTCTTTTTAGCGCACTTTGCTTCATGGTGCTTCGCTGATACTGCCTTTTCTATCCGCCCCCCCCCCCCCCACAATTGAAGGCTTAAGACTGCAGGAGAGAAAGTAGCTGCAGATGTGGTGGAAACAGCAAGAGAACTAGAATTAGCAGCGGAGCCTGAAGATGCGCCTGAGTGGCTGCAAGCTCATGATCAAACTTGAATGGGTAAGGAGTTGCTCTTGTGGATGAGCAAATCAAGCATTTTCTTGAGACGGCGTCTATTCCTGGTGAAGATGCTGTGGGGATTGTTGAAAAGGCCACAAAGGATTTAGAATACTGCATAAACTTAGTTGACAAAGCAGAGGCAGGTTTAAGGTGATTGACTCCAATGATGAAAGAAGTCGTCCTATTGGTAAATGCTCCCAAACGGCGTCATGTGCTACAGAGAATCGGTTCATGAAAGGAAGAGTCCATTGCTGTGGCAAACTTTATTGTCTTATTTTGAGAAATTGCCATGGCCATGCCAGCCTTCAGCAACCACCTCCCTGATCATTCAGCAGCCATCAACACGGAGGCGAGACCCTCCACCGGCTGAAAGGTGACTCGCTAAAAGCTCAGGTGACGATTAGCATTTTTTAGCAAATCAGGTATTTTTAAATTATGTAAATTTTTAGACATAATGCTTTCGCACAGTTACTAGATTATAGTCTAGTGTAAACGTAACTTTCATCTTTGATATGCCCTGGGAAACCAAAAAAGTCTTTTTACTAGCTTTCCTGGGACAATCGGCTTCATTATGGTGGTCTAGAATTGAACCTGCAACGTCTCTCAGGTATGCCCGAATGTATATTAAGAGATTTTATTTATTTATTTATTTATTTATTTATCTATCTGACAGAGAGGCACAGCGAGAGAGGGAACACAAGCAGGGGGCATGGGAGAGGGAGAAGCAGGCTTCCCGCGGAGCAGGGAGCCCGATGGGCGGGCTTGATCGCCGGACCCTGGGATCATGACCCAAGCCAAAGGCAGACGCCTAATGACTGAACCACCCAGGCACCCCGAGAGATTTTATTTTAAGGCATTGGCACACACGGCTTGGGGACTGGCAGGTCTGAAATCTCTAGGACAAGGCCGGCAGTCTAGCAAATCAGATAGAAGCTAGTGTTGCCGTCTGGAGGCAGAATTTCTTCTTCTCCAGGAAGCCTTAGTTTTTGCTCTTTGCACCTTCAATTAATGGGAGGAGGCCTGTCCACATGATGGAGAGCGATCTCCTTTACTTACAGTCAAGTGATTATAGATATTAACCGTCCTCAGACAACACCGAGATCGTGTTTGGTTAAATCACTGGGCACTGTGGCTGAGACAAGTTGACACAGAAGGAGTATGACACTGTCATACCCACCCATTCTGTAGGAAGCATGAATGCCACTTAGCTTCTCATTTGTCAAGGTGGGTAGAGGGATGGAGAATACAGGGGTCCCATCAGGCTGATTTGGGATGGAAGTATGTGCTTCTGGTCTGGGCCTCGTTCGTTTGCAGATTTGATCTTTGACTCTTGCCCTCTCTGAGATTTGGGCAGATCACTCCTTTCCTCTGTAAAATGCAAGGATCATTATTGTTCTCAGGTGGCTAGGGGGATCAGAGGAAAGATTTTTAGTGCCTGCTCAGAAGCCTGAATGGGAACACACCCTCCACAGGGCTTGGCTTCAGCTGCTTTCCGGGATGTGCGGCCAGTCTTCTGGGGACACGCGGGGTACCTTCCCTTCTGGGAGAGGCTAAGGTGGCATTGGCAGCCATAGTTACTCCGTCTGATCTGATCGCTATGGGAGGCAGTAATCAGAGTCATCACAGTGGGTTAACCACAGAGCCCAGGCAGGAATTGTGGCTACGAGGTGCACGCGCGCGCGGCGCGCGTGTGTGTGAAATATCCTGGGGTGTGGGTGGGGAATGACTGGCGATTCAGGGAGACCTTCGGGGATTTGCACTGGCAAGGAGGAGATAGCTGCCGAGCAAGGCTCTGTAACAGGGCTGAGCTCCCTGACATTTTGTAGGCAGCAGAGAGTGGGGAGCAGGGGAGGTCTGGCATTCCCAGAATGGGGGCAGATCTGGAAACTAGGGAGAAACAAGCAAGATGGAAAGCTCTAGATATATCCCCAAAGCCCTCCCCTGCTGTTAGGGCCTTGGCATTCCTCCCACCTCCCTGTGGGTCATTTGCCCTCCTTTCCATAAGGGGAAACCGAGGCCCAGGGTGGTTCTAACTTCAGTAGAGGAGTGGGTATAACCACAATCACTGAGGGTAGCCAGATAATTTTCCTAGTCTTGGTGGAGGACAGCCCAGGAGGAAACAGCTTGAAATTCTCCATCCCTCTACCTACCTTGACAAATGAGAAGCTAGTGGCTTTCATGCTTCCTACATGAGTGAGTTGGGTTCATTCCAAAGGGCTGTCTTCTGGTGGTGGGGAGCCAGAAAAGGGGCACCAGGGAACCGAAGGAGCCTCTGGGGCCCCTTGATTGGAATGTCAAGAATAAAAGCGGTTGTATTTGGCCAGGGGAGGGCCAAGCTGCCCTGACCTGGTGGTGCGTGTGTCTGTAGGGCGCAGGATGATTGGTCTCAACCTGCCTTGCACCGACCTGGGGAAAACCAACGCAGGCCAACTCGGCCTCCTTAAGATCACATCCTTTGTCCCACCACCCCTGCAGCCACCCCTGTGAGTGGCCTCTGCGGCAGTGAGGAGATCCAGGAGATGGGGACTGGTGTCAGTGAGCATCCTTGGGAAGCGAGCTTGACCAGCCCCAGCCTCAGTTACCTCGTCCATCCGATGAGGATAACGAGATCTAGCTTGCTGGGGGGTTGTGAGGAGCTTTGGAAATGGGGCCCACGGTGGGGTGGATGTCCTGTTCCTGGCTGAGGCAGCGAGTGGGGGGGCACCTTTGTGTGCAGTTGGCACTCCTCCTGCCCCCCGCTCGCAGAGTGAGTTAGTGGAGGGGCCGTGGTGGGGGGCGTCTCCCAGGACACCAGCAAAAGCATAGGTCCCTCCCGCTCGGGAGTCCTCCCCCTCCTCACAGCAGCTGCTTCTTCTCTTCCCCCTCTCCGCTCCTCACCACCCCCCTCCTCTCACACGTGAGGATGATAAACACTCTGCCAGCTCCAAATAGGGCCTGACCTCAGCGGCGAGGCATCTCCCCTCGCCCCCCACCCTCCCAGCCACCAGCCGCGTTCCTGGAGAAGATGAGGTTGGGCTGCTCTCCCCCTCTCGGCCTCCTTTGTCCTGCGGGCTACTGCCCACCTTCGGCTTCCTCGGGTCCAGGCTCATGAGGGCCCTGAACGCCAAAGGGCCCAACTGTGGATCTCAGACAGGATAGTTAAGGCTAATAATTGCCGTGGTTATCACTGATGAAGCAATTAGGCACCAGGTTCCATGCTAAGCACATTACATGGATCATGTCAATGAATTCTCGAAACAGCCCCATGAGGAAGTCATTATGACTGTTATTATTCCAGTTGTAGCTGGACAGGCAGGGGAAAGTGGGAAAGCCGGGGAAACAGGAGAGAGATCAAGCTGCTTGCCCAGCCTCATGCAGCTAATGAATGGAACCAGAACCCCTATGTTGCTGATAATTCGGAACCTCTTCCCCACAACCAGCATTAGGCTCCATCAGCCTGTCCAACCCAGGCCCCGGGCCCCAGCCCTGAGAGCAGATGCAGGAATGGGAGTGAGACTTGCTTAGGAGCCTGGGCCTCCCTGGGGCATCCCTACTGCCAAGAAAGATGGATGGGGCATCTCCTGGGGGCTCAGAGCTTTGTAGAAGCTTTGTGTCCCTCAAGCGTTCCTTCCCCCGTTTCCTAGCCTTGTCAAGTTAGAACCTTGGGCAGGCAGATAGCCTTTCTAGGGCATTACCTTAACCCCTTTGTCCTCGGGTCTAGTCCAGATTCTGGTGCACAATGAAAGGATTCTTTTACTAATATTTCCCCCATGAACCTCACATTTGGAGAAATTACATGCATTTCCTCCTTTTTGTTAATCAAACACATTTTGGCTACCAACTAGAAACTTCCAGGAGGCACCGAATAACCTATGTTCCCATGCTGAGTTGGTTTAATTCCAGCCCAAAGCTCAGAAGTGCGTTTTGAAATGTTGACCAAGGCTCCCAGCCTTCCGTTTCTACCTTCCAGTTCCCCCGGCTGTCTGACCTTCATTCAACTTGCTGCAGTCCTTTCCCTTTCTGCCACTTCTGGGTAACAACTGTGCAGGCGCCCAAGCCGATTGTGCAGCCCTGGGCCTACCGGCCCGCCTCTCCTTCCTCTCCCTCCCACAGATCATGTTGTTCTTGTCTTCCTTCCCAGCTCTTTCAGGGCTTTAGCTCTTTGCTGGGCCACGGGCTCCTGCTGGGCTGGTTACCTGGCTGCCTTCTTGGTTCAACTTGCAAGCCTGGGTATCAGAGAGATGGGGGTTCAAATCCTGACTCTGCCACCCACTGGCCCTAGGGCCTTGAGAAATTCCTCTCTCCTCTCTGAGCCACAGTTTCCCCATCTGTAAAATGGGTATGATGTTGTCTACCTCTGCGGACTCTGTGGGGATCGGGGATGGGAGACTGCAAGTACAGAGCCGGGTGAGCTGACTGTTACCCACTGTGGTCTCTGCATCCCAGCTGCTCACAGGCATAGCCCGGTCCAGCCTCTGTGGTGCTGTCTCAGGCGTGGCTGCACACCTGCCTGTCCAGGATGCTGACAAGGGAGGATGAGTGGCTCCACCGTGGGAGCCTGTGTGGCTTCCCAGGCAGTGGGGAGTTTGGGTTGGCTTGGTGGTTCCCCAGCTGCACTCGGGCGAATTCTCCTTTGCCATTTTATGGTTTTAGGTCTCACCGGCCTACTATCACTGCATTTAAAAAAAAAAAAAGACTTGGCTTTTAATAACCTTTTACTCATTTAGGTGATAGAATGTATAGGCTTACTCTGGGGTGCCTGGGTGGCTCAGTTGGTTAAGCGTCGGATTCTTGGTTTCGGCTCAGGTCACGATCTCGCGGTTGTGGGATCGAGCCCCATGTCAGGCTGTGCTCAGTGGGGACCCTGCTTCAGATTCTTTCTCCCTCCCTCTTTCTCTCTCAAATAAATAAATAAAATCTTAAAAAAAAAAGAATGTATAGGTTTACTCTACATTTATATATTTTTAAGTTCTTTTAATACACAAAAATATTAAAATTGTTGAGCCATGTTTCTAATTAAAATCATCTTAATACCACACTTTAGGGAACGTGGATCAGATGAACCCCCATTCCTCCTGCTGTGTGCGTGCGTGTGTGTATGTTTGTGTGTGTGTGTTTGTCAGTTCTTTATTGTGGGAGATTTAAAACATATACAGAAGTAGCAAGAATAGCATAATGAACTCCTTTGTACCCATGCTCGACAACCATCAGCTTTTGTTTTTGTTTCATCTGTCCCCTTCACTCCCTTTTTTTTTTTTGCTGGAGTGTTTTTAAAGCAAATCCCAGACGTTATATCATTCCACTGTAAGTGCTTTACTATGTATCATTAACAGATAAGGACTTTTAATTTTAACATTACCATAATACCATTATTACAGTCAACATAATTAATAACAATTTCCTAGGAGCAGCTAATACCTAGTGTATGTTCAGTTTTCCCTGATTATCTCAAAAATGTCTTGTTTCAGTTGGTTTGTTTGCATCAGGCAAATGAACGTGCAAACTCTGCTCTTGTCTGTTTCTGGAATAATCATGTATCTACATATATTCTTGCCTCTGTCCCTTCACTAATCAGCTGACGATATGTGATCACTTTTCCCATGGGTCCTTATTCCTTAGTTTCTATCCCTGGCCTCTCCCTTCCAGGTTTCTCTATAGGCTTCCAGCTGGGGTCTCTGTCCGGCTGGGTGTGAAATCCGGAGTCCAGTGTTCCTCCCATCTCAGCTTCTCCTTTCCGGCCTTGGCCTGCTGGTCCACCGCCCCGTCTCCAGGAAAGAGGGGGCTCTGGAAGGAGGGGCAGTGGAGAGCGAGCGGCTCTCCAGGGTGAAGTTGGGGGAAGGGGGGAGCTCACACGTCTGTGTCCCTTGATGCCTCATCTGGTAAATATTGTGTCCCTGAGATGTCCATGTAAGGCTGCCTGGCTTGCTCAGAGTTGGGGGGGGTGGGGTTGGCCAGCAGGCGATTCGGGCTGCGGGGTTACGCGGCTCTGGGAAGCACAGCTGCCTTACCAAGCCAGTGGCTGGGGGTGGCCAAGTCTTCATGGGAACACACCCCCTCTTTCAGCCTCACTCCCTACTGTGACCCCCACCTCCTGCACCTCTGTGCCCTCTCCCTTCATGGCCAGCCAAGGTCCTGCCCTCTTGGAGCCTGGTTGGCTGGTGTCAAGCTTGGGATGCCGCTCTGATCCTCCCAGATCCCATCTCCTTGGGGCTGGGAAAGTCACGCCCCCGAGTCCCCGGGGCCTGCTTCCTTCCGTTCTCCCTTTGCTTCTGAGGCCTCTGGCCTCAGCTCTACTGCTTGGCAGGGCTGCTTCCTGGGGAATTGAGGAGCTAGGGATACTTGGGTCCTCTTCTTGGCTTTTTTTTTTTTTTCAGCAGAAAGGAAACCTGGTGCCTTCGGGAAGCCACAGCCCCTCTCTGGGCCCCACTGTTCTCACATGAAAAATGTCCAGAACAGCTCTTGACCTCATTGACTGAGTTGCCGAGAGGGACACTTGAGATTTAGGGGTGTGTGTGTGTGTGTGTGTGTGCGTGCACGCACACAGACTTTAGAACTGCTGCCCCAGAACAGGGTTGGGCTACAAGGTGAGAAAATACAGAAGTGTGGGCTGCCCAGGATCACCAAGGTACACCAGAACTTTCTAGCTCCTGGCCTCTGTTGCAACCACATCTCTTATCTTTCCCTGTTACCTCTTTCCTTTAGGGACCTCGGGTTCCTTAGCTTTGTTCTTTCTCTTTCCTGTCTATTCTCTCTGTGTCCCTTCTGGGCCCCTGAGGACTCTCTATGTTCCTGTTATCCTTAGGATCCTGCCTTGTTCCCCAAGGCCCAGCCCTTTGTCCTGATCCTCCAGCGCTAAAATCCAAAGGCCTCTCCCTCTTGACACCATGGATGGGGGAGCCCCTTTCTCTGTCTTCACAGCTCCGTTTCCTCCCAAACCTTTGGGGACTTGGGGCTTTGAGAGCTCATAGTCTACTGTCTCCTGTCCCGGGGACACTCCTCACTCTTCACGGCAGCTGCAGATGCCCCAGAACGTTCCCTAACATCTGACACTTTTGTGGAGGTATTGCCCTTGTATGTGTGTGTGTGACTGAGAGCCCTGCTCCTGAGCCTGTAATGAGCACAAGTCTTTTCCCCGAGGAAGGTGATCCCGGGGATGTCCCTGATCTACCTGGTGGCCCTGAAAAGATGTGATTTAAGAGTCAGCCAGGTGGGGAGATTGTTTGAGGTCCTGGTTAGAGCCCTGGCTTAGGAGCCAGAAGACCTGGGTTCAAATTCGGGGTCTCTTCCTTCCTAGCGGTGGGGTCTCCATGGACCTCAGTCCCTTCCCCTGCAGGGTACAATGATGCCGTGGAGTGGTGGTGAGCACGGGTGTGATGAGGTGCTGAGTGGTGTGTACTTAGTGGCGGGGGTGTGTGGGGTGTGTGTTTGCCCAACTTGGGGCTGGAAGGCACACTGCTCCTGTAGATTAGCCCGCATCTCAGGATGGACACACATGTCCCCTCCTTCCCTGCGTGAGTGTCTCTGTGGGGGAGACCGAGGCCCCCCGTGGGCCTGGGGTCCTTGGAGAGGGGAGAGTGGCCGGCCTCCGGCCAAGGTGTGTTTGCTGGTGGTGCTGGCTGCTGGGGCTCTTCCAGGACGGCGCTGCGGGTGGGTGGAATCCACAGGGGTGAGACAGCGAGGCCAGAACGTGCCGAGGATGCTTGGGGCCGCTTATCTCAGGCCAGGAATGTGCTGCAGTATTCTTAGCCGACGGCCTTCTCGCCTTTGGAATAACCACCCGGGTGGCATGGCAGACATCTGTCCAGTTTGGCCTGCCCAGACAGTCTGCGGGTGCTGACGCCAAGCCTCCCATGGCTGGGGCTCACGTGTGTGCTTGTGTGTGTGTGTGTGTGTGTGCATGGATCCGTGTGTATGTGTGTGTGTGGGGGCATGTACCTGTGTGAGTGCCAGTATGTATGTGTGTCAGTGTGGATCTTTGGGGGCTGTTAGGCATGGGAATGTGTGTGCAAAGAGGGTGCATGTGTATTCTGTACACATATTTTCATGCCTGTGTGTGCGCGTAGGTTTAAGCACATGTGCTTCTGTGTAGTGCATGGGTCTCTGTGCATACATGCATGAGTGTGTGTGTGTGTGTGTGTGTGTGTGTGTGTATGAGTGTGTGAGTGTGCAGGACTGTGTGGCTGTGGCTGTGTGCCACTGCCCTGGGGGGGGGGACGCAGGAAGCCCCAAGGGGGCCTAGGGAGCGGGAGGGAGGGAAAGGACAGAGGGGAGTTGCTGACCCCGCCAGGGCAAGACAGGCTGGGAGGCAGTGATCAGATGTGCAGAGCCGAGAGGAGGGGCTGCTGGGGCCCTTGGTGCTTGGGGGCGAGGCTACTCCCCTTGACTGGAAGCTCCAAGGCAGACGAACCCTGAGGTCAGCCGGCCTGGGTCCACGTCCTGCTTTCGTCACTCACACCATCACTTGAGCAAGTGACTCATCAACTGCCTCAAGCCTCAGTGTCCTCATCTGTTTGATGGTGGGAATAATAGCACCTGCCCAGCAAAATTAACAAGAGAGAAAAAAAATACAGTGCCTAGAACATCCTGAGAGCTTGATAAATGATAATGTATCCCCATCATCATCATGATTATGGACTCCTCTGTCTGCCCCGCATCTGGCCTTGGCAGTCCCTCTGTGGTTGGGACACCCAGGCAGGATGGGGGACCCCCCCCGTGGCCTCCCATTCATCCTGGCACAGCAGTAAGATGGAGGCCCAGAGAGGGCACAGACTGGCCCTGGGGTCATCAGGGAGCCATTTTGAGCTGTGAGGACCCAGCCCCTGGCTCCTGGCAGCTCTTCTCACACCCTGTACTTCCTCGCTCCCATTTCTGGGGTACCAGGCTGGAGAGGCAAGGAGAATCTGACAGGCTTCCTCACCTGGGCCCACTGCTGCACATAGTCCAGGACCAATTTGTTCACTACTGGATCTGTTCTTACAGGATCAAAGTTTCCACTCTCTGTCCTAACTGCCCTCCTGTGAGTCTTCTGTTTTCTAGCTCCCTTGATCCTGCAGCAAATCCCGACTCGCAGGTGGAGATGAGTTGGCCCCAAGGAGGGCAGGGCCCGGAATCCTCACCCCTTTGCCCAGCCCTGCTTAGGAGAGCTGGCCATCTGGCTCTGGACTTAGGTCCTCACACCTGGTTGGGCTACCCCAGCTCCACCTTCCGCTCCTGACTGTGGCCAGACGGGGCGGAATTCCTAGGAAGCGCTGGGCCCATTTAGAGCTGAGCCCGCACCTGCCCTTCCTCTGCCCCTGCCAGCACATCCCACATCCTCTCCCTCGGCCCTGCTAGGCCTCTCTGGACCTCCCAGGTGCCAGGACAGCTGCCCGCCCCTGGGAAGTGGGCGCAGGGTGTCGCCAGGACTGTGGAGGTGGGAGCGGGCATTTTGGCGCCTGGGCACAGTGGGCGGGGTGGGCAGAGGCAGGTGGGATCTGCCAGGATCTCTCAGCCTGTCCAGGCAGTGATTGCCCTGGACACTAGCCAGAGGAGACTCGTTCCTCATAACCATCACCAACTATCTGGAAGGGAAAGAAAAAACCAACAACAAAAACAAGCATCAAACTTTTTTTTTTTTTTGGAACCTGCTGTTAATAGCCGATTGGCTGTACATTATTAAACAGGCAGCTGGAGATCTGCCAGGGTGGGGTGCTTGAGCCAAGACTCACAGCTTGAACACAATGTTCCTTGGAAAACAGTCACCCATGGGGTCCCTGGGGAGGAGCACCCAGAGGGAGGGGCTCCAGCTGATGTCCCTTGCCCTGCTTATCCTTCCCGCCCCAGCCTGCATGCTGGTCCTTGGTGGGGAGCAGGACTGCCCTGCACCTGGAGCCCAAGAATCCTTTATCTGGCCCCGTGGGCCCCTCACCACCCCGGGGGCCCGAGCCCCTCATTCCTTCCTCATGGGTAAATGGATACGGTCCTGCTTCCATCCCCACATGGTTAGGCCAGGACCGGCCCTCCTGGGGGCTAGTGTGATGCAGGGCCTGAGCACCGGGGTGGGAGTGGACACATGGGTCTAGGGTTGATTCCATTGAGTTCCTCCCTGTAGTGACATTCGGACTCCCTACCTGTCCTTTCAGGGCTTCAGTTTCCATCTAACTACAATGAGAGGACTGGATTAGTTGACTCTCAATTCTTGTCAACATCTGTGAGCCTCACTTGGGTGGCCCTGGGGAGAGCCTGGGGTGATTGTCTCCCAGAGTTTGGAGCCCTTCTCGCCCCATCCCTGGTCCCATCGGTGACACCAGGAGCCATGTCTCAAGCAAGCCCTGATGGGAGGGGCTGGCCTCGTTCGCATCTTTTCCCAGCCATCCTGAAGCCAACCAGGGTAAGGGTCAGATGTGTGAAGGTGACAGCAAGTGGAGAACGAGCCGGGGGTCTGGTGTTGGCGTGACTACCATCTTGGTGACGCCTGTGTTGCACGAAGGTAGATGGATGAAAAGCACAGGATGGGGTCGGGGTCACCACCAGGGTGGGCCTGCGACCTTCTGCACGGCCAGGCTGCTGCTGGCATGTGTGTGAGGGGCTGGTGGTTTGGGAACTGAGTCCTAAGGAACCCTCCCCGAGCCTCTTGGAGATAAGATGGCCCGGTGCTTGAGAGCAGAGCTGGGGCTCAGGCCTATTGCCGCCGCTGTGTTGTCTTACTGGCCTTGGGCAAGTGACTGAGCTCCGTCCGCTGTTCGAAGTGGGGGTAGAAGGACGTCTCCCAGGGCTGTGGTGAGGAGGGAACGCGCTAATAAGGCAGGCGCGGGGTTTATAACGGGCCTGGTGCATGCCAAGTGCACCGTAGCTGTTAGGATCTGCGCCATCCCTCCCTCTGGCTTTCTGCTCGTCCCCGTGCACCGCTCAGCACGATTCGAGGGAAGTGTTGAGGCTCCTGCTTGTGTGGTGTCTCCTCCTCTAGACCAAGTGCCCCTGAGGGTAGGTGCTCTGTCTGGCTTCGCTCAGAATCCGCCCGCAGGGCCGGCCCTGGGCTTGCCCCACTGCAGGCACTCAGGGGCGTTTCTGGAAGGAACGGGTGAACGGAGGCACGGCTGGAGGAACGGCTGGAGGCCCGCGAGGCCCGATCAGAAGCAGGGAAACAAGTGAGCACCTGGAAGGTGGAAAGAGCCAGAAACTGGCAGAGCTGGGAATGTCCATCCTGTGAAGCAAGGGCTTGGGGGAGATTGTGAGCCAGTGTGTGTGTGTGTGTGTGTGTGTGTGTGTGTGTGTGTGAGAGAGAGAGAGAGAGAGAGAGAGAGAGAGAGAGAGAGAGAGGAAAATTTCTGAGTAAAGCTTTGAAGGGACTTGTTCTCTGCAGCAGAACCAGGAGGCACAGGAAGCAGGCTGCCACTCAGTAGAACCTTCCAACCTCAGCGGGGTGTGGGGTGAATTCCGAGAGCCTGGTGTGCAAGCGCAGAGGCTGCGAGCGAGCATCTGTCAGGCACAGGATGTTGATGGGCCCTGAGGTCCCTGCGGATGCTGCTTCAGTGAGAAGAGTAGTGGCAGTCATAGCTGAGGTCTCTGAGCGTCCGTTTCCTTATCTATAAAATGGGGTTAATAATGGTCAATACCCATAGGGTTGTTAGGACGATTAAAGTTAATATCCAGGAATAGTGCCTGGCCCATGGAATGGTGCCTGGCCCATGGAAAACACTCAATAAATGTGTTTATTAAATCGCGCCTAAGAGACACATGGGAAGGAGAGATGAATTGTGACTCTGGGGTGGGGATGGTGATGGCTTCTCGGATGGAGGAGGGGGTGGGGGAAGCTTGGATATAGGGAGGGCCGCTCTGGCTCAGACTCTGTGCTCATGTCTCAGAGTGGTTAAAAACTTGCCTGAGGTCACGCAGCTGGTGAAGGGTGGGTGGCCAGGCTTCGGAGATGGTCCGTGTAACACCAAAGCCTGGACTCTTTCTCCTCCATCCCTGGGCCTCAGTAGGATAGGGCCGGGTTTCCCTGGCTCTCATCACCCCCACCCCCCCCAGGGACGGCACTGCATTTCATGGTGAAGCAGAGAGATTATTATCTATAGTGGTGGAAGCTAAGTCCTCAGGAGAAAGTCTCCAGCTCTGTCCAGCCCTGGAAGCGCTACATAAATAAAAAATGGGGAGGTTGTGGGAGTAGGACGAGGGCTGCAATTTTTAGCAGCCCAAAGCCACGGAGCACAGAGCAAGAAGCAGTCATGAGAAGAACACTGGAGGCATGGGGTTCGATGTTAAGGAGAAGGGATGATGAGAGGAGGGTCGGTTGGGGGCAAGGGAAAGGAAATCGATGCACAGAGGATGAGGCGGTAGGCCATGCAGGTGATGAGAGACAGGACCAATCCAGCGATGGCAGGACCTGGGCCACAGGGCAGCTCCACACTTCGGGCAAGGGTGCCCATCTGGGGCCAGTCCCCACAGAGCAGCAGGGGTGAGTCTTGGGGGGTGGGAGGCCAGTTGGCCAGTATGAGAGCCAGCCTGGGGCAGCATGTGCGAGCCAAACATTCAGCCACCAGCCTGGCTCCTCACCCCCTCTGGCTCAGCAGTCGGCTTGGCGAAAGGTCAGCTCTCGTGCTGGGGCCAGCACGCTCCCTACTGATCTGCGCCCATAGGCCTGGCCTTGTCAGGATGCTGTTTTGTCCTTTGCAGCTGCTCAGCCCCTGACCGATTCTGCCTTTTGGATGTTCAGAGATGAATGGGAAATGGTCCCGGGCTTCAAGGAATTCACAGATGAAGGGGCAGAGAGACAAAGGAGGTGTATGTGGGCAGTAGATTTTGCCCTGGCTCACTTTCCCTAAGACAGTTTTTTCAAATACTTGACGATGTATGTTGTGTTCTTTTTTTTTTTTAATCATCTGAAGTAATAATTGGGCCCAATTTCTTTAACTTTTCTTGCACTTTGATTCCACAAATACTTATTGAGTGTCTACTGCTGTCTTCTTCCGGATGCTCTTTGGTTTATAGAGTATAGGAGAGAACTCGACACTTCTTCTTTTTTTAATTTATTTGACAGAGAGAGACACAGCGAGAGAGGGAACACAAGCAGGGGGAGTGGGAGAGGGAGAAGCAGGCTCCCCGCTGAGCAGGGAGCTCGATGCAGGGCTCGATCCCAGGACCCTGGGATCATGACCTGAGCTGAAGGCAGACGCTTAACGACTGAGCCGCCCAAGTGCCCCGAACTCGACACTTCTGATGGTGTCCGAGAGGCATGGAGTAGAGTGGAACTCTCATCTCCTTTGGTCTACATTCTGTACCTCTGTTAATGCAACCCAAAGAGCACATGCCTTTTGGTGGCAGCCGTATCCTACTGAGAGCTGAACTGAATTTCTGTTTTCACTAAATCTTAGACCTTTCCTTGCATGAACTATTTTTATTTTTTGTTATTGCACGAACTCTTATTAATTCAGGGTTTTTATTTTATGCCTTTTGAACCTCAGTTTAGGACTTGACCCCAAGAGAAATGTTGCCTTACTAATTCTGGCCTGTTTATCAAGTCAGGTTTGCATTTTGGTTCAGTTCAGTGCCTTAGCTCTTCCTTTTGCTTTTTTACCTTTGTGTACTTGGTAAGCCTCTGTTCTAAGTCTTCATCTAAGTTACTGATAAGTATGTTGGACAAGCCAGGGCAGAGGACAGAGCCCTTTGGCAAGTCAGGAAGTTGACATTGATCTATTAATCAACACCCCTTGGCTTGCTGGCTAGGAATCCACTCGGCTCTCTATCTCGTCTCTAAGCATTTCATCACGGTTCCTGCCAACACCTTCCTGAAATCCAGATAACCTAAGGTGTGGGGGATCCCCGACTGTCCTGCTCGGGCTCTGGACCTTGTAATAATGGGGTTAGGGTGGTGGGTGTGCTGTGTGAGGGAGGGCTGTGGGTTCTCTGAAAGAATCCAGGCTGAAGCCAGTGATCATCGCTGGTTTAGGGGCGATTACAGCCCAGAGCTCTTAGAGCTTTAAAATCGGGGTTCTCAGGGGAGACAGGGATTTGTGTGCAATGAACTGGCAATGAACTGGCACAGCAGGCACTTCCTGCCAAGGACTAACGTCTGCCTAAAAATGTGTTCCGGGAATCTTCCCAGGGACCTTAGAGGTTGTCAGATGAGGGGATGGAAGCCAAGAGAGACCAAGAGTGTCCTCTGGTCACCAGGGCATTGGTGGCTGGACAGGGCTGGAACCCAAGGCCCTGACTCCCAGTCTGAGCCTTGGGGCTGGATCCAAGTGCCTTTCCTGGCTTGGAAACTGAGGCAGGCTCAGGAGGGAGGGGCTGCGAGCATGTGTCTTAGACACAAGTTGTTGGCAGGCCGTTTTTCTCATGCTTCTCCTGCCCTTTTGATCCTCTGCCCACCAGACCACGGGCACAAACCCGTGGAAGGCCGAGCATGTCTCCCTCCCTGGGGGAGAGTGTGGCTGGCGCAGGGCTGAGGCTCTGCCCAGTTCTGCACTCTGAGAGATGCTGGGAATGCATGCAAATGAGATGCAAATGGGGTGGACAGTGGTGAGGAGGGGGTGCCCCTTGCTGCTGCCTCAGTCTGGCCTGAGTGTTGAGGATGACACATAGAAAAGGAAGAGACCTGTGACCTGGGCCATGGAACCCAGCCTCAGGAAGGAAGGGAGAGGGGCTCTGTGGGGCAGCAGGGTGGGGCGTGGCTTCTGGAGCCAGTTCTGGGGGAGAAGGAGGGTGAGCTGAGGGGAGGGCTGGTTCCTAGGAGGTAGCCCTGAGATGGAGGATCCTGGGAGAAAGCCTGACTCATCTCTAGCTGCAGCTGGGGGGGGGGGGTGGTCAGAAGGGGGAGGGTGGAACCCAAGGCACAGACTGACCAAGTGCCTAGGGTGTCCCCCAGGGCCTGGCTCCTGGCCAGCTGTGGTGTGGGCCTCTCCCCTTGGGACCTGGGCATATGGCCCTGCCTTCCCTGTGGTGGAGAGGGAGGAAGAGAGTGGGGGCCAAGGGCGCTAGAGGGGGGTAGCTGCAGCACCTCCTAGGAAGATTGGGAGGCCAGTCCCTGCCTGCTGGATGGTGGCGGTCTACTCTTAGCCCCCCCCCCCCCCGCTCAGTGTGGGAAGGACCCGGCGGGATCTGGACCTGCAAGAGTGGGGGTTACATGACATGATGACCTCCAAAAGGAGCACCGGGGACCCGGAATTCCCAGTTGTGTCAGGCAGCAAAACAGCTTTGAGTTGCAAGACCTGGGTTCAGATTCTGTTTCATCAGCTGCTTTGTGGTTTTAGGTAAATTGCTTAACTGCTCTGAGCCTGTCTCTAAGACCGGGGTAAGAATTACAGCCATTTCGCAGGTTTTAATGGAAAAACACACGGGAAAGTTTTGGTGCAGGGTAGGCACTCAAATCTTGATGCAAGTGGAATGAGGGAAAACAAGGGAGCAACTCTGGGGCCCAGAGGCTTGGGGAATCCAGATTCAACATTCTCAGGCCATCTTTCCCTTGACTTTATCTTTGCCCTTTCTTCTCTCTCTCTCTGTGTCCCTTTGTCCTCCTTTCTGTCACATCCCCTCCTGTTCCACTGGAAGTGCCTAACTCAGCACCTGGCCCTGACAGGCACAATTCACTTTCCCTCTTCTTCTCAATGGCTGCTCTGTGGCTCAGTGGCACTGTCCCACCACCCCCAGCTTCGTCTCTTTCCTCCTTCTGGGTCTCTGTTTCTGACCCCCTCTTTGTTCTGCTCGCTCTCCTCCTGGCTTTCCTGCCCTCTGTTTCTCCGGCTTCTATCTTCCCTCAACAAGCATCCATTGAATCCTTGCTAGATGCCAGGCGCTGCCCTGCTCCTTTCTGGGCTCTGTGTCTTTCCCTGCCTCCTGGCTGCCTGCTTCTCTCCCTCCTGCCCGCCCCTTCGGCCTCCTGCCCTCCCCTCCCCCAGCTCCACAGGCTCCAACACTGGTATTATTCAGTTTTATGAGAAACCCCCAGGCCTACCCCTGAACGGACCAACCGCAACTGGAACCAGATGTGCAGTCCTGCACTTGGGGATGGGAGGGAGGGCGGGTGGGAGGAGTGAAAGGGGCATGGGCTGGCTTAGGAGGTGGGGAGGGGAGGGGGGATGGGAGATGGGAAACCCTGGGAATCCCTCGCCTGCTTTGGCTCAGGGGAGGAGGGCTGCGAGGAGGGGAGGGAAAAGGGGCTAAGCAGACTTCTGTAGAAAGCAGCTCACTCTGTGTGAGTGTGCACGTGCATGCGTGCATGTGTGCATGGGTGCCGGCGTGTGAGATGCTGGGACTAACACTGGGGAAAGCCCCGGGGGGGGGGGTGGTGGGGGATGATCAGCTACGGGACAGCTCTTGGAAATAAAGGGGAAGGCTATTCTTTTGCTTTGAAATCCTCTAGCTCCTTGACTTCCTGTCTGTGTGGTTTCTAGAGACTTCTGAATTGGTCCTGGAGCAGGAGGGCTGGGAGAGGGGTTGCGTTGGGGCAGAGGATGGAAGGTGTCACCTCCAGTGGCTCCTTGCAAGCAGCTGAGGCTGGCATCTCTCAGAGCCCCCTCCCCCCCATCTGCTGCAGACCTGGGGTGGATGGGATGTGCCTGGGACATCGTGTACGTGATCCTCATGTCTTAGCATGGTCAGTTTCTCTGATGCTCCATTTTTTTTTTAAAGATTTATTTATTTGAGAGAGAGCGAGAATGAGAGATAGAGAGCACATGAGAGGGAAGAGGGTCAGAGGGAGAAGCAGACTCCCTGCGAGCAGGGAGCCCCCCCGATGTGGACACGATCCCGGGATTCCAGGATCATGACCTGAGCCGAAGGCAGTCGCTTAACCAACTGAGCCACCCAGGCGCCCTGATGCTCCGTTTTTTATACAGCTTTGAAGATAAAAGTCTGCCAACAATCGTCTTGGTACAGTGTTGTGCTGAATCAAGCATTTAAAAGTGCTCTTTTATTCCGTTTATAACCAATCATCCATCCATCCATCTCTCCACGATTCAGTTATTCATTCTGCAGTCGTTGAGAATCTGTATGCCCACCTTGTGCTGGGCATTGAGCATGCTAGGGTGGAGGAAGGGAATGATGAATAAATCTTTGCTCAGCTCACTGGGAGATCTAGAAGTGCATGCAACAAGTGAGTGTCCTGGCATTAATGTATGACCAAGAGCCTTAGGTGTTCAGAGGAAGGGACAGTACCCGCCAAATGGTGCAGGTGCAGAAGGACCCAGGGAGGATGTGGCTTTTGAATTGAGGCTTGAGAGACAAGAGGGAATTGTGCCCTGAAAAGGCTCAGGGGTGGGGCTGTGTCACAGGGGTCCTTCTGCAGAGCTGGGACTCGATCTGGTAGGCAGTGGGGAGCCCGGGACAGTTTGGTGTCGATCAGGGTGACAGTGGGTGTGGGTTGGAAGGAGGCGATGAGGAGGACGACACTGGAACCGGATGTGCAGTCCTGCACTTGGGGATGGGGAGCTGCTCTGTGGCCCAAGATGGGGAGGGGGGTTCCCCCTTTTATGGCAGACTCCCCATCCACCTCTAGAGGAGCCCCGATTGCTGACATGGAAGCTCTCACTTCCCTCACCTGACCAGGGCTGTTCCAAGCCCCTGGGCCACCCTTGGTCTGCAAGGGGGTGGAGGTTAGCAGGACGAGGCGTCAGGATTCACCTTTGCCCCAGAGTTGGGGCGGTGAGGGCTGGGCAGGGAACCTAACTGGGCAGGTCAGAGGCACGTTCAGTGGGGCACGTCTCTCCCATCTCTGTCTCTGCCAGTACCCTCACCCTCATAGACTGAGGCCACCTTCAAGGCTGGTAGGTTTTGAGATGCTGGCATCTGGAACCCTGGGAACCCAGACTCTCCACCTAGGAAGGGGTGAAGTCATCTTGTTCTGAAGGCAGGGGGTGGGCACAATGATGCTTCTGTCTCCACAGGGTCCTGGGAAGGTGCCCCTCTTCCTTGAATCCTCAAGGTTCTCACTGTCACCAAAGCCAGAGGGGTGGGGTGGGGAGGGAAAAAAACCCTCTGAAGGTTTGACCATTGCTGGCCCCAGATGCCCCCAGATCTTTCCTGAGGCTGTTTGTCCCTCCTCTGGGCTTTCCCTGTCACTTTACTCTTTGGAAAATTGAAGCCTGGGGAAGGATTTGGCTGAATTAGTAAAATTAGAGTGTTAGAACTGGAAGACATCTTGAGGACCTTTGGATTCAAACTCATCGGACAGCAGGGGAAACTGAGGCTCAGAGTTGCAGGTCACTGGCCCAGGACCTCCCACAAAGGCAGCCCAGATGAGGAAGAGAAGGGCCTTTCCGTCTCTGGAGGGCTGAGTGGTGGGGAGCTTGGCTCTGGAGCAGGGCTGTCCGAGGCTGAGTTTGCACTCAACACTGTCCTGTGTGGTCTTGGACAAGTCACCTAACCACTGCAAGATCACTTTCTGCAGCTGGAATAAGGGCGATTCGAAGATTAAGTGAGAGAGAATATTCTTTAAGTGCCTGGCATGCAACAGGTGTGCAGAATGATTTTTCCCTTCTGCTCAAAATAATCCCGCCTGCTTCCTTGCTCTTATTTATCTGGTACTTCAAGCTTTTCAAGTCATGTTTCCCCTGATATTTGTAATTATAAAAAAAATTTGTGCATATAGAAAAGTTGAAAGGATTATATGGTAAACTCCCTAGATTCTGTGATGAATTCTTTGGTACATTTGCTTTATCACATTTCTGTTTATCTCTCCATCCATCAGTCCGTGTTATTGTGTGATGCATTTCAAAGAGAGCTGAAGCATGCATCTCATTAACTAGAGTTCACTTCACATTTTTAAAAAAAGATTTTATTTATTTACTTGAGAGAGAGATAGCAACAGAGAGAGAGAGAGAGAGAGAACAAGTGGGGAGGAGAGAGAGAAGCAGGCTCCCTGCTGAGCTTGGATTCTCCATGTGGGACTCAACCCCAGGACCCTGGGATCAAGGCAGATGCTTAACTGACCAAGCCCCCCAGGTGTCCCCACTTCACATCACTTTTGAAAATACAGTCACAAATGCCTTAACTCAGAGAAAAAAGCAGGGACTGTTATCCCAGATTTGACAGATAAAGAAAAAACAGGTTCAGAAGTGAGATTCTAGGTCTCCTGTCACCAAATGAGTTGGGATTGGCAGAGAGCAGGGTGCGCTACAGAAACTGGGAGTCGCTGTTCTTATGATTATCATTGTCATTGCCATCTGACCAACCGTCCTTCTCCAGCCGGCAGCCCTTTGGCCATTTCTCAGCAGCTGTGTTTCTTCCCTGGGGTCCTGGATCTCTTGGCCACCTGTCCCCTTTCCCCATTTCTGCCCCCAGGCCCTCTGACGCCTCCCTGCAGGGCCCGGGGAGGCTGCTGGGCCGGTGGCTGAAGCAGGGGAGGCTGCGCTTCTGGGCACGCGGAGCCCCAGGCGTGTGCCTGCCACCCAGCCGCTGAGCAGGGAGCCGGGAGTCCGGAGCCAGGAACTGGGAGCTGGGAACTGGGAACTGGGAGCTGGGAGCTGGGAGCTGGGAGCCGGGAGCCGGGAGCCTGGAGCCAGGAACTGGGAGCTGGGAACTGGGAGCCGGGAGCCGGGAGCCGGGAGCTGGGAGCTGGCTGAGCGCTTCAGGGGTTAAAGGAGGCGGCAGTGGCGGCGGCGGGCGGGCTGCTGGCCGGGGCTCTGGGAAGGAGGGGAAGGAGGCGGTGCGCCGCTTGCCCGCCCGCCGCCGGGGGAGGGAGCCGGGTGAGCAGCGCCCTGGCTCAGTTGCTCCCAGCAGTGGCCCTGGGACCAGCTCCGCTCCCTGCTGGCTCCTGCCTGGACACAAGGCTCACTCACGCCCTCCTCTTGGCAACCAGCTTCTGGCCGGCCACAGCTGCTGCCCTGTCATTGCCCACTGCCCTGTCCCCTGAGCCCAGGCACCCACCCCACCCGGTGGCTCTTCCATTGGCAAGGTGAGTGGGGTGTGTGTGTGTGTGTGTGTGTGTGTGTGTGTGTGTGTGTGTGTCCTACTGATGCTGTCAGGACCACTGATCCTGTAAATTAGGGGAGGGGGAGGTCAGCCCACTCAGTCACATGTCCCTGGGCTAGGCTAGCCCCCGGAGGCCAACGGAGGCCAACCTGTCAGTTCCCTGCCTTCGGGGTCTGGTGCTGGCAAGGATGTCCGCGTGCAGTTGTCCCCGCTCTGAGACCCGTAGCAGGAGTTTCGTTTGCTGGGGAAGTTGCTGGTGTCAGTGACTGCCTGAGACTGAGGCCAGCAGGGCGAGAGGGCGAGGCTGGGAGTATGAGTCTCTTCCCCTACCTGCTGCCCATCCCAGGGTTGCTCGGAGAGGACCACGAGACGTGAGCCTGGGCAGTTTTTCCCTGCCACCCCCTGGAGCTGCTGCTGGGCCCTCCTCCTTGGGGCTCTCCTTACTCCCACCTCTCATCTCCCAGAGGGCCGGCCAGGCTGCGAGGGAGGGTGAGGCAGGCCTGGAAGGGTTTCCCCGCTGCACCGCCCTCAGCTTGGGTCCCTGGGCACACGGGCACAGCCTGGCGCGAGTGCCCCCTGCTGCCCTCCCCCAGCCAGCAGCTCTTATCCCCTCCTCACCCCTCAGGGCAGAAATGGCTAATCCAGGTGGTTAATGAACAGACACACACAGCTGCCTTCTACCCCTCTCTCCTTCCTCTCTTCCCACCCGCATCTCCTCCTCTGACCCTCTGGTGCCCCGCCTGCCACCCCTTTCCAAGTGGGACAGGCTCTGCAGAGCTAACCTCAGTGTCCGGCTCCCACCCCCCAATTCAGGACCCGATGTTGTTAGGCTGGCCACTGTCCTCGAAGAGCAAACTGGGAGGGGGTGACCCAGGGGTGACCAGGAGAAGCCTGCCGTGCCCCCGAGCTGGGCTCCCTGCAGGGGTGGGATGGGGTTAGAGGACAGGAGGGGTGCTGGATAGGGGAGGGCAGGACAAGCAGCCGTGGGATGCGGCTCAGAGGAGGAGCTGGAAACCAGGGTTCCAGAGTCTTTGGGGACAGGGGTTTCTCTTCTGGAAGCTGCAGAACTTCTTCCATGTGGCAGAGTCAAAGCAGGGAGGGGGGTCAGGAGGGCGTGGGGAACACTCTCTTTCCTTGAGTCTCTGCTGGGCCCCTTCCTGAAGCTGACTGGGTGGGGTGGGGACCATTGTGGCTCAGACTTGGCCTTAAGTTGCTTCTAGCCCTGCCAGCTGGCGGCCCCTCCTGTCTCCCCACCCTCACTCGCCCCCAGGACCTCAGAGCTTGCTACAGCTGAGTACCCCCCCTCCCGCCCTGACCCCTCTGGCCCAGGGCTGTGGTGGGGACCTGGCTCCGCATGGGGAGCTGGGTGGGAGGGCTCTCACTGGGAACCCCGGTGGGGAGGGGCTCTGCCAGTCTACAGGACCCCCAGAGCTGGGGGCCAGGACTCCGATCCGGAGCTGAGAATTATCGGGTGGTGGAGCAGGCAACGTGGGACCCTCTGCTTCCAGACGCCTGCCTCTCCTTCTCTATTGCTCACTCTGTACTGCTCCATACTTCACCTTCCTCAGAGCCCTGGCTCAGAGTCTCCCATGGGGGTGGCAGCATCCCGAATCGTAAACACCGGGAGCTGGTGGCTGGGCGGAGGGGGGCTGGCTGGGGTGTCGGTGAGTTCGGAGCCGACCTTGCCGATGGGTGACCATCTCGTCTCTGACGGACTATAGCAGCAGACCTGGATTTTGGGGACTTCTCAGTGCCCTGTTTGTACTGAGGTAGGAACAGGAAGCAAAAAGGGAGAATGGATTTTTGTCGGGGGAAGGAAGCTTGGCTCAGGTTTAACGAAGGGGTTCTTAACCAGCCTGGCTGGCCAGCTGGAGAATGGGCTGCCTTGTAAGGTAGTGAGCTTCCCGTCCTGGGGGGAGTTCAGACCGAGGCTAGAAAACAGCTTGGAAGGATTCCTGAGCTGGGATGCGGTTAGGAGAGATGACCCTGATGGTCTCTTGGGATGCCGAGGTCCTGGGATTCTTGGAGTCAGGAATTCTCTGACACCCGGAATGGGGGAGCTGGAAGGCGGGGGCCTCCAGCCTGGGGCGTGGGCACTGCCTCTTATTCCTCCCTGCCAGTGTTTGGGGAACAGAGAGCCTGATGCTCTCCCCTCGCACCCAATGCTCACTCTCCTACCAGGTCTGCCCCAGCTGCTTCCTGCAAAGATTCTGAGTTTCTTCCTATTTTTCCTGTCTCACCCTGAGCCTTGCCCTGCTGGTTAACCCCACGAGGGCCAGCACAGATGGAGGGGGCGACCTTGCCCCCTGCCCCCTTCATTTAGAGCCTGGGCTCCCAGCTGAGGCGGCCGGTGTGTGAGGATTAGGGGCAGGGGTGTGCTTTGAGGTTTGGCAGCACATGCCCCTGCCCAGTTTGTCCTCCGCTACCACCCCTGCACCCCAGGGGAAGGGGCCTCCCCAGGCTGCCTGGAGATAGTGGGCCAAGGAAGAGTGTCAAGATCTGAGATGCAGAAGGTCCCAGGGGTGGCCCTTGCCTGAGCCTCAGTTTCCAAATTTGTGACATGACACAGGGTGGTCAGGGCAGCTTGAAGTGGTTTGTGTAAGTCGCAGGGGGGTTGCGAGGGAGGAGTGTGGGGGGAGCAGGTCCCCTCACTCCTTCCACGCCACCTCTCCAGACCTGTTTTCCTCTGGGGTGGGCGCCAGGCGGCAGGAGGAGAGGCAGGGTGGGATTGGGGTTAGAGGTTTCCAAGCACCACACCCCGGGAGGCTGGGGTTTTTCAGGATCGGAATGTCAAGGCGGGCTTCTGGGCTGGGCTCAGGACCCACCAGGGCTCCGTCCTTCCTGTCCCAGCCTGCGTCCCCCCACGGCCCCCGTGACTCCTTTTCTCCTTGGTGGGGAGAGTGAAGGAGTAGGGTCTGAGGTCACCCCTGTCATCCCCCTGCCTCCAGTCGGTCCTGGCTCCATCTGAGGACGAAGTCCTTTTCAGTGTCAGTGACAAGGAGTCCCTTGTCCCGAGGCGGGACTAGATGAGGCTGCTTCATTAGGACACGCTTTCCTCTGGTCCAACAGAGACCCCATAGAGGGGCAGGAAGGTGAGATGCTGAGTGTGCGAGCTGGCGTGGACGGCAAAGGCTCTCAGCTGCAGGCCCTGGCTTACTGGCTTATTTCTGGGGCCACGAGTCTCTGCCTAGAAAGGGAAACTGAGGTCCAGCGGAGGGACGTGTCTTGGAGGGGGGCAGAGGAAAGCCCTCTCAGTACTGGACTCTGGAAACAGCAAGTGGGCGTGATGCTGGGGGAGGAAGAGAGGTTTTCAGAGACTGGAGGGACTATTGTCCCCAGAACTATATTCCCATGGCCCTGGCTCTTAGCTTTCAAAGCCATTAGGTACACAGAGGTGTGGGCACCAGCGAGCTGGAACGAGGTAGTCGAGTGGTGGGGCTGCCAGCCTTGCAGGCCATGCCCACCTCCCTGGGTGCTCTGCTCCATTATGCAAGGTCACACCTGGCCCTTCCTCTCCTTTCTTTGCTCGGATTGCCTGCAGCACTTTCCCAAGAGGGGAGGTGGCAGGTGGCATGGCTGGGTCCCTTGCCTGCCTCAACTCAGGTTGGTGGCCTTGGCCATCTTCCTACTTGTCCACACCTTGGTTTCCCTCAGAGGGATGGTCGGTCTCCGGAGAGCTGGAGCTTTGTGGGGTGGGGTGGGAGGTGGGCCCGAGCCAGTCCCTGGTGCTGCCTCCTCCAGGGCTAGTCTGGGCTCTGTAATCCCTGCCTTTTTAGGGCTGGAGGCTTGTAGCTCAGGCCTGGGTGTTCTGGGAGGCAGGAGGGACTGGGCTGGGAGGGTGCAGTCCTGGGGAGCCGATGAGCAAGGAGGGGTGATGGTAGTTTCTGAGCAGAGTCCTATCCTGCCACCATGGTGAGGGGGAGTCCCAGTTCGAGGTCCAGCTTCCCCAGAAACCTTCCTAGGCCTTCTCCAGCAGAGAATATGGGACCCCCCTCAGTTTTCCCTGCAAACTTCCCGAGAGCTCACCTATCTTCTAGCTGGATGACAAGCTTCTTGAGGGCAGGCCCGGGCCTTTTGCCTCCCTGGTGGTCCTTGCCATGCCTGCCACAGTGTGCTCAGCACTAACTGACTGCCTGATGAGGGGCACAGGAGTGAGGGATTTAGACAGGGCCTGGGGAGGATTTGCTGGGCCTGGAAACAGGGCTGTGTTGGCCAAGAGGTCTGGAGTGAGGCAGAAAATGTGACTCTGAAAGCCAGACTGCTGGGGCTCGACTCAGGCCAACCCTGTTTATTAGCTATGTGGCTTTGGCAAGTGACCGAACCTCTCTGAGCCTCGGTTTCCTCATCTGAGATGGGGAGTAAGAATTGTACCTGTTTCCTGGTGTGGTTGTGAGTATCAAATGAGTTAATGTGAAACACTTTGAGCAGTGCCTGGCACATAGTAAAGGATCGATAAATGTTAGTAATTGTTATTATTATGGGTCATAGTGATGGTACTGGTGTTTCTCCAGGAGCTCAATTCTGGGTAGACTCTTTTCTCTCTCTTGTGGTTCTTCCATCCCTGAGACGGGAGGATTCTGGGACCAGAGAGTGGAGGAGATGATGGCATCATTTTCCCTCAAGGAGACCCAGCATCAGAGCCCAGAGAGGAGACCCCCCCCCCCCCGCCCATGTCTGTCTCTCCCTCTCTGTGAGTGGGGAGAGCCGGGGAGCTAAGGGGACCTCCCGAGACCTTGTCTGCCCAGGGGAGCTGATGCAGAGCTGTGTTTATGGAGGACTCTGAGAAAGCTGCCATCACTGTAAACAAGATGCCTTATTATAAACCAGTCCAAGCTCCCCTCCTTGGATCCTATCCCATCCCTTGATGAGAGTCACTGAATCAGAGACTCCCAGGCCTGGCAAGGACGTGGCTGGCCCAGCCTCCAGGCAGGCTTACTCTTGACCATGGGCTATACCCATGGGGGTGGCGTCTCTTTTAAAGTGGGATCTCCAAATAGCTGCTGTCAGTTGCTGTGTCGTATACCCGCTGGGTCTCTCTGAAGTCTAACCAGCATCCCTCTTGCTGCAACTTTAAGTTCAGTCCCTTGTTGGTGGGAGGTGGGGGAGAACCATGCCCAGCCCTTCCTGAATGCCACAAAGCTGGGAGCTTTGAACCCGTGGTAGGGGCAGGTCCTGGCCACACTCCCTCCTCATCCCAGGCCTCTGTCCTCTCTGGGGTCCTCCACTTTCTGGTGCTTCTGACGTTCCTCATTAGCAGGGGTCAGCCCCCAAGGCCTGCCAAGCTGCACTCTCTACCTAGCCCTGATTCCCACCCAGGGAGGCTGGGGTTGCTCCAGGTCGGGGGTGAGCTCTATTTCCGGACCCCTGGCCCGCCCAGTTGCAGCTGCAAAAGGCATTAAGCTTTTTTTTTGGAGAAAGAATGGGTTTGGGTTGATGATGATGACATCTGGGGAGGGTTCCTGAGCTCAACCCGGCCCTATCTCGCTTCCCCTCCCCAGCCCCTGTTCACCTCTGCTCCATTTCTAGGCCATTGCTCATCTAGAGGAGGGGCTCGCCTTTGGCTCTTGACCTTGACCAGACCTGAGCAAATCAACTGGCTACAGCAGCCCTTTATGGGGAGCAGTCTGTGGGTTAGGCCCTGGGCTTGCTGCTGGGGTGGGGGGTTGAGGGGCGGGCACAGGGCTCAAGGGGAGTGTAAGAAAGGCCCAGGGCATGGGGAGAGCAGTGCTCTTGCTCTGTTCCTGGATTCTGGAAGAGTCCCTTCCCTTGCTGGGCCTGGTGTCCTCACCTGTCGGTGAAAGCCTGGGGAGGTGCAGGGGCTAGAAGAGTCTATGATTGCATCTCCCTGCCTGAATCTCCCCTGGTCCCAGGCTGCGAGAACTTCACCTTGGATTGACCTTGCTTCCCTCCTGCCCCGCCCCCACCTCTGGCAATCGCTGGCAGGAAGTCCTGCTGATTAGGGGCCTAATCACCGGCTGAGACTCCCAGAAACAGCCGAGCTGGTTGAGCAGAGAGGGGCAGGCGGATGGGCTTGGGGGAGAAGCTCCCGCCGAGGGACACGAGCTGGGTGTTGGGCTGTGATGGGGGGCACTTGATGCCTGCCTGTGACTGGGGGTGGGCTTCTTGGGTGGGGGCCATGCCCAGGCACCCACAGTGGAGGCTGCGTGGCGGTGGCTGAGTCCGACCCGGCACATGAGGCCCCTTATTATTCACTTCAAAGCCTTTTTGGGGCACTGGCCCTATGCCAGGCAAGGTGCCAGGGGCATGGGGCTGGAAAGGCCAGGGGGACATGGTCTAGAAGGAGTAGATGGAGGCTTTCTGCCAAATGCAGAGGCAATGTCAATCAGGAAGCAATGTACACGAGCTGGTGGAGTGGGGAGAGCTTTGGAGAAGAGGTGCCATTGGAGATGGGTTTTGAAGGTTGAGAAGGAGTTCTGCAGGAAGCAAAAGGGACAAAGAATCCTTCAGGCACAAGGGAAAGGCATGCACAAAGGCACATGTCATGATGGATCAGATAATGTCCCCCACCCTGTGTTAGAGTCAGACAGAATGCTCTGTCCTTCCCGGGTGGCCTTGGGCCGAACCTCAGTGTCTGCATCTGTCAAATGGGGGTAGATATTGCAGCCTCATAGAGCTATGATGGGGATGAAATGAGATCCTCTCTGTGAAGTGCCCCACTCAGTGCCTGGCACGGGATAGGCCCACAGGAAGTGGTGTGCGTGGGAAAGGATGGCTTTGGGTGAGCCTGCTGGTGTTGCTTGGGGTTCAGCCATGGGGGGTTTCCTGGGCCAGGTGAACGAGGGAGCAGCCGAGGACTTTCATGTGGGGAAAATGTGATGAGACTGTTATTTAGGAGGGTGATTTGGACGGCTGTGAAGGCTGTACTGGCCAGGGAGATCCAGGAACAGCCCATAAGCCAAAGCCCTCAGAGTCCTCTGTGCAAATTTCTCAACCCCAAGCTGGGAAAGCTTCTCCTGCCATCGCTTCATCTCTCTGGTCTTCCTTCCCACGTGCTGACCCCCTTTCCTGCATCGGGAGGCTGTGGAGACCCTGAAATCTCCGTCCTGGGAGATCTTTCAGGCCACGGGAGAGCCCTGCTGTAGCAGGCGGGAGTGAGGGTAGACTGTAGGCTCTGGCATTTCTAAGGAATCGGGAGGCTCCTTTGGGGGCATCCTTCACTGTCTGCCTGGCACACGGTGGGCCCTCCCTCTTTGTTGAATGAACGAACGGGAGTGTCCCCGAGTCAGGGTGGAGGAGCCTGGGCTCGGAGGCCGAGGGTTCGTGGCCTGACCATAGGCGGCCCGGTGAGTGTCTGGACCGGGGCTGCCTGTCCAGAGCCACTAGGACTGTTGAGCGTCACCGAGGCCGGCGGGGTTGCAGGAGTTCCGTGATGGTGCATGGATGAGGAAGCAGGGATTTCGGGAGATTTAACTTGGAGCGAGGCCCTCTCATGAGGCATGGTGGGGAGGAGGGGGGGTCAAGATCAGACGCTGTGACCACACTGTGGGTTTCAGTCTTGACCCCAATGCCAGTGCTTTGTTTACTCATCTGTCAAGACGGGAAATAAATAGAACCATGCCCAGCACACAGGCCATGCTCTGTGACCCTTGGTTATTATTATTACTATTGTTATTTGTTGGTGCAGAGGGAGAGAGGCAGGTAGGGGCCTCTCGGCAGGGATGAGTGCCCCGAGCAGGTGGGAGAGCACAGGAGAGACGAGGCTCCCCGGGAGGCTTCGAAGGCTCCTCGGTGCTTCATGAGCTGCCTCGAACCCCACACATCGGGCTGTGTCTGATGTGACCAGCTGGGCTGAACCGGGTGTGGGAGCGGAGGCCGCGGCCAGCCTGGATTCCAGGCCAGAGCCCTGGGAGAGCAGGGCTGAGCCGGGGCGGGGGGTAAGGGGAGGAGAGGTGAGCAGAGAGGAGGCCAGGACTCTCCCAAGTCCCCAGCTGGGACCCCAGGAATTCCTCCCATCATGTCCTGCCAGAGGGCCTGGCCTTCTAGCTCCATGGCCTCCGGAAGGCCTGTGGTCCATCTCCCGTCTGCCAGGAGACTGTTCCTGATGCTCCATCACTGTTCGAAAGTGATTGCTCCCCACTAAGCACGGTTTAGCTGCAGCTCCTTTCTTCTCTTCTCATCTGGGCTTCAGCTCTCCCAAGTCCAGTGGCTCGGGATAAGCAGCTGCTTTGCAACAGGAGAACGTGAGGGTAGGCTGCAGGGGCCTGCTCCGACCAACTCCCTGTGGGGTGAAAGGACTTGCAGTGAGTGGAGGGACTGGTGGCACTGGGGCCAGGCGCCCTGCTTCCAGTCCCCCTTTTGCACTGTGTGACTTTGGGCAAATCACGTCCCCTCTCTGGGCTTCAGTTTCTTCGTTTGTAAGATGAGAGGTTGGCCTTAGGAGAGCCCTCCATTTCTCCAACCAGTGCTGACATTCTGCAAGGCTGCAGATCTTTCTGAACAGAGAGGCTCTTGTTCTTGGGGCTGTCCAAGGAGCCATCCAGCATGGATGTGGGGGTCCTGGAAGGTCTTCAGGCATCTGCTGGGAAGCCAGCTGAGATGCTGGCAAGGTCCGTTCTAGCCCTGGGATTGGAAAGTTCTTTGCCCAGTGACCACTCCTCCAAGCAGCTCCGTTTCTTGGAACAGAGAGGAGGCTAACAGCTGTGTGGGTTGAGTGGGCCAGAGTCTGTGGGGCTTGGTCCCAGTGACTCAGGTGGAGATGCGCTGGCAGGATTGGGGCTAGCGAAGCGAGGGTGGGAACCAGCCAGATCCTCTGGCTCCCCTTGGCCACTCTCAGGGAACAGAGTGGGAGTGAGTGATGTGCTGGGGGGCAGGGTGCCAAGAAGAGTGAGTAACTAACTGTTGTGAGTAATGGCCCAGTGTCTCTGCTGGGCAGGTGGCTCCTAGGCTGCAGAGCTGTCTGAGGCTCCGGAAATGCTCCCTGGAGGCCCAGCCACTGAGTCACCGCAGTCTGAGCCCCTTAGGAGCTGGGGGTCCAGGCTGGCATGCCCACCCACCTGCCCCCTTTGCCTCTCTGTGCCCCTCTGCATCAGCCCCTCTGCCCAGTGATCCTGCCACGCCCTCTAGGCCACACAGCTGCCCCGTCTTGTCGTCGAAGCACCCGGGTGACTTGGGTTGCCTGCAGGGGTATAGATTTGCAGTCTGGCTGTCCTGGGTCTGAGTCCCAGCTCCAATGCTCATAGCTGTGTGACCTTGGGCAACTTACTTTTCTCCCTGAGCTTCTTGGCCTCATACGGAAAAGGGAGATTTGGCTGTTGTACGTACCTTTGAAAGGGTTCAACGTGATGCCGTGTCTGCAGTACACAGTGCCTTCTAGGGATTCGGGTAATTTGGTCATCCGTCAAGCCCTAAACTCTGTTTTCCTCCCCTTCCCCACCTCCACCTCTAAAATTCCTGCTCCCGTGCCTGTATTCCGCGATTTCTAGGATGTTTATTCTTCCTATCAGCTCTGCCCCACGGCTTAGTACACTTGCCCTCCCGTTTCTGACACCTCCCACCCAGCTTCCGTCAGTGTGTCTTGCCCCTCACCTGCTCTTCCAGAAGGATGGGTAGGATGCAAGTAGGAGGGAGAGTCCAAGGGGAAATCTGTTACTGGCCCTGCTCCCATAGATAGGCTGGCTCTTGGGGGCACTTTGAGATCTGGGTGAGTATTCAGACTTGAACCCCCCTGCCTCTGCTGGTTCGTGCTCTCCCCTCCTCCAGTCTGCCCCCCGTGGATCATTCCCCGCCCTGGCTTCCTGAGATGAACTGTGCCCCGGGACCCCGTCCCCCGCCCATGGGTGTGCTGGTGGGGCCGCTGTGCAGGAGTCAGTGCAGCTCTGCTTGGGGTGGGGCCGGCAGTACCACGGAGTGACTTTGCATCTGGTGCTGGCAGGGTTCCCGGGGGCTGTGTCTGCGCTGTGTGTGTGTATCTTGGGGTGTGTGAACTGTGCGTCTGCACCTCAGCAGTGTCTCCGGGTCCCCGGGGTCTGTAGCTGATGTGAGCCCTCTTCCCTGTCTAAAGCCCGCCTGCATTTTCTGAGCCAGATAGAGCCGGGTCTTCCGCTGCCCCTCCCTTCAGCAACCCCTTCCCTCCAGACCTGGTTTCAGATGCGTGCATCTCCGAGAGTCTCCCGGAGAACAAGGAAACATTGCAGGGGGAGGGTGGATATGCGTCAGATGCAGCCGAACAATGCTGGTGACAGCCAGGCCTCCGCTGGCCTTCAGTGCTGGCCTCGCTTCAAGTCTCTGCTGCCGGCTAATTGGGAGCCAGAGGGGGCTTCCTGCGCCTCAGCCACAGATGGATTTAAAGGAGCAACATGGGGCTGGGCTGCCCTGCCCTTGGGACTCCTGCTTCCGGGGCTCCTGTTGCGGTCCATCAGAGCAGATGGGGTTCCAGAACACCAGCCCTTGCCCTGCGCTAATTGTACAGATCATCATCACGCTAACTCCTCCTGGTGCTGCCGTCTGGGGCCCAGGACTTTCCTACGGGAGTGCCTTTGCAGATCACTGAATCTGAGGCCAGAGTCGAGAGCTCAGGGAAAAGAGGTGGATTTTTTTTTCTTTTTTTTTTTTTTTTGATGGGAATCTCTTGCATTGTACGATACTTTCCCAAGTTCTGACGTATCAGTGGATGGAACCTTGTCAGTCAGCTACCTCTTCTCACCTGGTATAGTTCCTGAATTCTTCTGCCAAGTGGGCATAAGAACAGAGCCTACCTCACAGGGTTGAAGTGATGATTTTTTTTTAAGATTTTTTTTAAAAGATTTTATTTATTTGAGAGAGAGAGAGAGCGAGCATGAGCAGGGGGAGGGAGCAGAGGGAGAGAATCTCCACCAGACTCTGAGCGGAGTGCAGAGCCCGATGGAGGGCTCCATCCCAGGACCCTGAGATCATGACCTGAGCTGAAACCAAGAGTCGGACACCCAACTGACTGAGCCACCCAGGCGCCCCTGCAGTGACGATCTGATGAGCTGAGATACATGCAGCCCTTAGCATGGGGCCCGCACTGTGCAGTTTACTGCTCTGGACATGAAGACACGGAGGCGCATGTTGGCAGCGGCTCAATGGAAGGAACTGCCGTGTCCTAAGCGTGTGCTGTGTTCCAGGAGTTTTTAGTGGTGTCAACTCAGTCAACTCTATTTGGTTGCACCCTGGAACGTAGGTCTCCTTATCCCCATTTTCCAGACGAGGAGACCACCTCGGGGAGCTGCAGGAAGGGGCGGGCTGTGGCAATGTGGAATTGGAAGCCATGCCCGACTCCCAGCCCAGCGCTTCTTCTCCCAGCTCTTGCCCTTTGGCTGGAAACTCGTGGCCTCTCGATGTGTTGAGGAATTTGAAAGGAGGGATCCTTAGACAGAAGGTGTTAGGTGTGATCTTTCAGAACGGTATCTGCTCCCAGCTACGGGTTTTGGGTTAGATTCAGAGCTGTCTGCCGTCAGGTGATGGGACAGAATGACCTGCAGGGGTCCAGGGAATGTAAGAGCCGCAGATGGGCTTTGAGGATGTAGAGTTTTCTCCTGGGTAACATGGGCTTGGGTTGCCTTTCACCTTGTTCTTTCTTTGCGTGTCCTTCAATTTTTTTAAAAAGAAAGTAGGTAGACACTGGGAGGGATTTCCTGATTGTCAGCAGCATGGGGCAGTTTGGGGAGCCTCAAATTTTCTTCAAATTTGAGATGACTTTTTTTTAAATAACATTTGGTATTTCCGAAATTGGTATGCATCTTGCAATTGGAGCGCACATTTGGGGTAGCATTTTTTTCCCTCTCAAAACCTGTTACCCAATGGATGGGGCCCCAGGCAACCAGTAACACCTTTAAGATCAGGAAACAGGGTGGGAAGGGAGAGAGGGGCCAGGAGGTCCTGGTCCTGGCCCACGAGCAGACTCTGGTCTAGTCTAAGAAGGCAGAGGGACCCTCTGGTGTTGGTGTGGGTGCGAGTGTGGCCCCCAGCTCCAGAATTGTCCAATTTGTGGCCTGGCCGAGCCCCACCGTCTCCTCGCCCCAGCCCCTTTCCTCAGCCTCCTTTGCCACGTCCCGGGGCTGCTGGTGTGCCTCCTGGCAGTTCCCGAGCCCTCTGACTCCCCTGGGGTTCCCCCTTGCTCTTAGCTGTTTTTCCCATGCGTCCTTCCTGCCTCACTGTTCTGGCACAGTTTCGGGTCAAAGACTTTTGTCCCTGCAAGTTCTCCTCTAGGGACAGAAACCCTCTGTGGTGAGTGAGGGGGGTTGGGTGGGCAGTCTCCCTCTGGGCGTAATTTCTGGAAAAACAGATGGATTTGAATCCCAGTGAGATAATAACCCTCTTCATACCTTCCTTATAACAGTTAGTTACTGGGCCCTTTGATAATTCCCTGTTTACATGTGGGCCTCCTCCACTGGGCCCCAAGTTCCCCTCCTGGGCCATGCCATTCTTATTCATCTCTGTCTCCCTTGCTAGGAACCTGGCACCGAGGAGTGAAGGCAGGGTCTTGCTTCCCAGGCCTGTCCCCCACACCACCCACGGGTCCCCCAGTTCCACTAAAACCTTGACCACAGACCACAGCCCTTTCCTTGACCAGATTCTTCTAGGAACTTCCTAGAAGCTATGTTTTCTGTGCTGCAGGCCATGTCACCCCACCCCCTGCTTCGGAACAAATGGCCCCTCTCCAGGAGGGGAAGAAGAGCTGGGGTTTTCCCTGGGCTTTGGATCTCAGGAGAAGGCAGCTCTGAAGTCTCCCTTTCAAACTGCCTGTTGACACTTTCACTTATACAGCAGAGGCCCTGCTTCCTCAGAGGCCTCCAGGCTAGGCCCCTCAGTGGTGTCTGGCTTCTCCATCTTCTCCTGTCCCCTTGAAGCTGTCTTGGTGGCCTCTCTCCTCTGCACCCGGCCCTGGCTCAGAGCTTGTCTTGCTTTGGCAGCAGCTGCCTATTTTGGGTCGGACATTTGGCCTCCAGCCCTGCCCCTCGCCTGTGCCTTCTCTCACTGGCTCTGGAGGCATTGGGCTACTCCAGAGCCCCTGGACAGGTCTGTCAGTCCAGCCCTCCAGACCTTGCACAAGGCTCCCCCTTTGACCCGCTTCCTCCATTTTGCCACGTGCGCCCCGGGCCCCGCGGACCGGTCTCCTCTCTGTTCTCCCCCGGCTGATGTCTCCCCCACCCCACCCACCTCAGAGGCCATGCCGTCCACGAAACTCTTGCTGTGGCCCCTGACGGGTCAAGGTGGTGGGGTGCTGGGCACGGCTGAGGCTTGGGACCTTGGGCGAAGCGTGTGACCTCTCCGAGCCTCATCTGGGAAATGGGCTCAGAGCGTGTTAGATGGAACAGAATTGGACCTGAAGGGGTTTCTCTGCCTGGAGCAAGGGCTTGGAGGCAGAGAGGTGGGGAATGGGGCCTGAAAGAGAGAGACCCAGCCAGGTCCCGCAGGGCCATGAGGACCATATTAGGGCATTTGGACTCTGTCCCATGGAGCCAGGAAGGACTTCAGGCAGGGGAGAGACAGGACTGGCTGTGCATTTTAGAAATAGTTCCCTGGCTGCTGAGTGGAGAAGAGGTTGGAGGGGCAGGACCTAAGGCAGAGACCTGAGTTAGGAGGTTCTTGTAATAATCTCTATGGTGCGGGGTGGGGCGGCTTGGAGAGATATTTGGGCAGAAGAATTGTCCAGCCTTGGTGGGAAGGAGGGGAAGGAGAGTCAAGGCGGATGCTCAGGTTTCTGGCTTCACAACCTTGGGTGGCCCAGGGTGGGGGAGTGGGGTGGTTGTCAGCACTGAGCGGGAGAGGAGTGAGGCGGAGGCAGCGTGGGGGTAGGGCTGTGAGCCCAGGATGCTGATCGGTGGCAAGCCCTGGGCCCAGCTGTGCCTTCTCACCCTGCTGGTGCTTTCCTGCGGCCCCATGTGCCCCACCCTTGTCTATGGCTATTGCTCAGCCCCTCTGGGACCCCTGGTTTCCTCTCTCGTGCTCCCAGGGCCTGGCACACCGTAGATGCTCAGTACAGGTTTGCCCGACCTCAACTTTTGTGCTTCTCCTGCTCACTAGGGTTTCATCATAAGGAGGCTGGCCTGGTTGCAACCTCAGCCCTCCTGGAGTCACTAACTGTGGGTGTGGGTAAGTGTGGCCCCTGAGCTGGGGTCTCGGCTTGGGTTTAGGGGGAGGCACATCTTCAGAGAAAATGCTCTGCCACCAGCCGGGCCTCCAGCGTGGGCTAACACGGGTGCTAGCTCACGCCATCCTCCAGAAGGGCTCTGCAGGGGACCAGCTTCCGTAGGTGGAGGCCTGCTGGTTCCGTAGCATGCCCTGCTAGGGCCACCGCACCCCCCCTTTCCTGTGGCTTCACCTTCTAGCCAGGCACAAGAGGGGCACACCCGGCTCCCCACCTCGTGTAGGGTTGGGCCGTGCAGTCCGGCTGCTGCGTGTGGGTGTGGCCAGAGGTCAGGGAGGTGTTTGCCTGCAGAGAAACTTCCCTGTCTGGAGAGCCCTTTCTTGAGCGTGTTACCAGACCTAGAGGCTGGCAGTGGGCGGGGTGGGCCAGTGCGTGGGGCCTGAGGAAAAGGTCCTGAGACAGGAGGGGGGACTGGGGAGAAGGGGGTGCTGCTGGAGCTTGGGGAACAAGTTGATTGGGTCAGTGGTTCAAGAGGCATGTGGCCCAGGAGGGTTTGGGTGAACCGTGGGGACAGACGTCCTGGGGGCATTGCCCAAGTCGGCCCTCTGGGACTCTCCTCTATTTCTTGTCAGAGTTGGAGCCTGTGCTGGGTTTGGAGAAAGGCCTGGCCCCCTGGTTCTGGAGGGGACTCTTGCCTGGGACATGCCCTACCCCCCTCAGCTCGAGGTGTCCCTGGGAACAAGCCCCTTCTTGCCTCCAGGAACTGGATGCACTTCCTTTCCTGATCCTGAGCAGAACTCTATATAAGGGAAGGAAACAGCTGAGCAGGCCAGGAGCGAGCTCTGGTGAGGACAAGCAGCCTGGAGGGGAGGGCACAGGCCTGAGAGCAACTACCATCTCTTCTCCAGGGGCCCCTTGCCCAGGGCCTGGGGCTCAGAACGGAAGGCCAGTGTCTTGAGCCATTGAGCCATGCTGGGGCTCTGCCTTTTGCTGCCTGGACCTTGCCCTTGCTCCCCGCAAGCCCCCCGCCTGAGGCACTCTGTAGCTACCTGACTGCTGTGTACGCTCAGTGCACGCTCGCCTCCCACCGGGCTTCCAAGCCATCCTTCGGTCCACTTGGCTGGGCCTGCCAGCCTGCCTTTGCCCGGCTCACCGGGGCTGTCCATGGCCTTCTTGCCGGAGCCTGGAGGACTCGTCACGTGAAGTGTGAGGTGCTGGGCTGGCCACAGCTGAGGGGGTCTTCTGGCTCTTCTTTCCTCAGTCATGTGGCATGGAGGCTAGATCCTCTGGGGGGTCATGATCTGTATTATTCTTGACCCCTGTGGTGTCACCTCAGTGACCAGGGCTCAGAGGTAGTGGCATGCTGGCCACAGGTTCCCCAGGAGGGGCCCAGAGGGTGAGCAGCAGCTCCGGTGGGCGGGGGGTGGGTGGGTGCGCGGGTCCACTTGCTCCGTGCAGGGAAGGGAGGGAAGAAGTCGGGGCAGTGGTGTCCTGTGCTGTGGCTGGGGGAAGAGAAGGCAAGGCTGGAGGTCAGGGTCTGTCCAATGTGTGTTTTGTTAGGGTGGAAATGAGGACCTCTTGGTTTTAGGGTGGGCCCAAGTGGCCCGTTGTCTGTGGGCTTTGGGGCCCCCCTTTGTTCCTCCCCCTTCCCATTATTATTAGTGTCATTATTACCCATCTTCTGCCTGCCTTAAGCTTCACCCTTTACTTCTCTCGGCTCCCTTTCCCACTCAGGCACCTTCGGTGGCTCCCCAGTGCCAGCATCTAAAAGTCTTAACTTCTCTGCTGGGCTGTCAAAGTTGCCGGTGGTCCAGCCTGGAAGGACGGTTTGCAGCCTGTCCTCTTTCCCTTTGTCTCCTTCCCCGTATGTCCTTTAGTGTCCCTCCTCCTCCCCTTCCCCCACCCTGCGTCCTAGCCAAGGGGGACTTGTAGGAGTTCTTTTCCTCCATGCCTTGTTCACGTGATCATTTGCACCTGAAATGCCCTTTCCCCATCTCCACCTTTTAGAACCCCATCCACATACCGGGTGAGCTGTGGGCTCTGGACCAGGGGCTCTTCCCGCCCTTGGGGCTCTTAGAACTGTCCTGGGTGAGACGCCCAGCAGACAAAAGCAATCTGTCCTGGCGGCCTGGCCCAGGTGTCCTCTCCTCTGTGGACCCTGCGCGGGACCCCCAAGTGCTCTCTGCACTCACAGCCCCTGGCACCTCCATCCGGCCATAGAGGCAGCGTGGCGTGCCGGGCAAGGTGGGCATTGGAGTCAGGCGGACCCCGGGGTCTGTCACTTAGCGGCTGTGCTGTCTTGGATCTCACAGGATTGCCGCGAAGATGGCTTGACATGAGGGCACTGGTCTCTGCCTCCAGCAGGTCCCAGGGAGTGGAAGGGATAAAATAGTGTGCCTGGTACACAGTGAGCATCCAGAGAAACCTCAGCAACTGCTACTTCTCCTTCTGCTGTTCCTTCTCCTACGAGCTGTTCGACTTTGGGCAATGGCTTGACCTCTCTGAGCCCATGTGCCCCAGAGACCTGTCATGAAGACTAAATAAAATGTATGTAAAGCACCCAGGTCGGTGATGCACAGTAGGTGCTCTGCAAACCCTACTTTCCTTCCCTCCCGTGTATCTCTGGGTGTCAGCTGAGATGGGGGCCTGGAGTTGTGGAGGCAGGGACGTGGAGGGGGTGTCAGGCAGAACCTCGGTGGAAATAGCCTGCGTGTCCCTCGAGGATGGGCGGGTAAACACGGTGTGCTGGGCTTACGCAGTGGATTAGTATGCAGCCTGGAAAAGCAAGGCAGCTCTGTCACATGCGGCCACATGAGTGAATCCTGAGGACATGACGCCAAGTGTGACCGTTGCTGGGGCACCTCTAACAACACACCGCATGCTGGGTGGCTCACACAATGAATTCGTCTTCACCCACTTCTGGGGGCGGGAGCTCCAAGGTCCAGGCGTTGGCACTTCTCATTTCCTCTGAGGCAGATCCTTGTGTCCTCGCGTGGTCTTTGCTTCGTGCATGTTCCCCTAGTGACTCTCTGTGGGTCCTAATCTCTTCCTATAAGGACACCTGCCAGATTGGATTAGGGCCCGCTGATGGCCCCGTTGTTAACTCCATCACCTCTTTCTCTCAATACAGTCACGTTCCAACGTACTGGGGATTAGGACTTGCAATGTGGGAACTTGGGGAGCTAGAACTCAGTCCAGAACATGAAGGAAATAAGACAGACTCAAAATGCTGTGTGATTCCTCTTATGCGAGGTGCCTAGAACGGGTAAATTCATAGACACAGGAGGTGGCTTAGAGATCCCCAGGGGCTGGGAGGAAAGGGGGACGGGGTTCTTGTTTAAAAGATGTGGATTTCTTGTTTGGGAAGGTGACAAGGTTCTGGAAATGGGGAGGAGAGACGGTTGTGCAGTGGTGTGAATGCACTTACCTGCCGTTGAAATGTACTCTTAGAAATGGTTAAAATGGTAAATTTTATGTTGTATGCATTTTACCACAATAATAATAATAGAAAGGACTAGCTAAAGATAGGGGGGAAAAAAAAAAGCCCTTCTGCTCAGGATCGTATGTAATGCTAGAGTCAGAGACTCAAGTGGTTCTCAGTTTTGGCTGGGGCAAGGCGGTTCTGTCCAGGCCCAGGCTCAGGCGGACGTGGGGAGCTCCTCAGAAGGGCTGGGCAAGTTTAGGAGCACGGGGTTTGATGTTAGGGCCGACAACTTGAGGCCCTGAGGATGGGAGTGTCACTCAGTTGGGGACCAGGTCTCACCGCTTGCACATTGGTGAGGTGATGGGGGCTGTGCCAGGTGGGCGCCTGGGTTTCCTCTTGCTCTGCAAAGAGCATTGCCTGAAGCCCACAGACCAAGATTTCACCTGCAGCGTGCCCCTTCCCAGCTGATTGACCTGCAACAAGTGTCATGATCTCTTCTAGCCTCCGTTTTTTTTCATCTGTGAAACGGAAACAATATTACTGACTCTGCAGGATGGGAAAGGCTCAGAGAGACAGGCATATGGCAGGATTGACCCTGGCACCTGGCACGTAGGTTCTCAGCGGTGGCGGTGATTTTGACCACTAGTAGTTGCAGGCGCCTCCCTTTCTTGGGTCAGAGTGTCCTGCATCTTCCCACAAGTGCTTAGTGTGCAGCTACTATGTGCTGGGACAGTGTGATGAACGAGAGTATTCTCTGCCCTCAGGGCCCTTGTTTTCTAGCAGTGGAAACAGATTACCGACAACAAAACAGACACCTGTTTAATTGCAAATTGCAAGTGTGTGTGTGTGTGTGTGTGTGTGTGTGTGTGTGTGTGTTTATGACTTAAGGGAGCCGGGGGAGGGCCTCTCTGTGGTGGTGGCATTGGAAGCCAAAGCCAGAAGGCTGGGAGGGAACAGCATATGCAGAGGCCCTGAGGAAGAACAGAAGAACAGAGCTAAGTGTGCTCGAAGGACTGGGAAGAGCCCACCCTTATGTGTGGCTTTAGGTCCTGGACAAGGGACGGACATGGAGTGCTGGTGGAGAGAAGGACAGGGCCCAGGTCAAGCAGGGAGCCCTTGTCTGGCTAGCTGCAGTCTGATGCATTCAACCTCGTGACCTGGGGGAGTCTCCAAGGGTGTGTCCCGTTTTTGGCATTGTGTCCAGGGACCTTTGAAATTCAGAAGATGTTAGTGGGTGGGGGACTGATGAATGCCAGGCATTGGTAACTCACCCCCTAGCTGCACCCCCAGCTCTCTACCTTGCAGACTCCAGAGCCAGCTTACCCCTCCACAATGGCCTTGGACAAGTCATCACCTTTTCTGTGCCTTCCTTTCTTCATCTGTGAAATGCGGATAAGAAGTCTCTGCCCCAAACATTTTGAGAGCTTAAGACAGTAGCAGACCGAAAGCCACATTCCAGGGGCTGTTGCCCTGGTTGTTGGATAGAGCTGTAGGGACACTAGTGTTTACGAGAGCATCAGCATGGCCAAGAGGACGGGAGCGCATCTCCGTTGGGAGCCGGCCTGCTGGGTTCACATCGTTGGATCGCTTATCGACCTCCCCGTGCCTCAGCCTCCTGGGCCATAAAAGGGGATGTTGAGGGTTGTTGTAGGGATGAAATGAGGGAACTTAGGCTGAGTGGCATATGGCAAGTGTGATGGGGGCACCTGCCGTTGCTTCTACTTTGACTGTTGCGTTTTTCCAAGGGCAGAGACTGAGCATCAGGCCTGCTCAGCCCGCACTGTGTCGATGGGTCTGTGGAGATATACCAGGGGAGGAGGCTTACCTGAGGCTGACCTCCTGGGCCTGAGCCCTGGAATCCCGCACTGCCAGTGCCCAGGAAGCCAGTCTATGACAGGGCTGGGACCCAGAGCCCCTGCAGACACCCCAGAGTCTGCCCCCTCTGTGGAGAGAGGGTTCCTAGCTCGGGTCCCTATGGGGCAGTGGGAGTGGTCACTGCTGACACTAGGAGTGTGGGGCCGTAGGGCACGGGCCACAGAGTGGCAGGGGGCCCTGGCTCTCCCTGGCACATTCCAGGCTCCTGAGAGGGTGGCCAGGGGCCAGGGTGCCGGAGGGAAGGAGAGAGCCTTTTAAGGAAACATTTCTCTGCTTACAAAAAAAAAAGAGAGACAAGAGACATTGAAACACACAACAAAGTTAGTGGGCTGGCCGGCTGGCTGGCCTGGAATGCACAGCTGGGGGTGGCGGGTGGAGGAGCTGCTAGGGGGCAGCAGGTCCCGAGGGGCACCCAGACCACAGGCCCCGCGGCCGGGGGTCCACCGCTCCTCCCGCAGAGCTCAGGCCTTAGGGGCAGCTCTGCCTCAGGGGAACAGGGAAGCGACCTGGGGTCGGGACACCTGGACCCCCGTTCTTTCCACCACTGCCTTAGGGTGGTTCTGGAAGAGAGGCCCTCCCACTGTTTCAGAGGACACTGTTCATTCTGCCCCTGCTTTAAATGAATCCATATCCTCTCCCCGGCCCCGTCAATCCCCAGACCCTGAATGGAGACTGGAAACCCCCTCGTGTCACGGCGTGGGAGACAGTGGCTGTAGATCAGACTTGCCCAGGTCTGGAGGCCGTGGCCGGAGCCTGCAGCATCCCTCCCCCTGCAGTGTGGTCCTCCACTCAGGTTCCCAGCCCCGCCCGAGCCCCAGCTCCAGCTCTCAAGGAAGGAGCAGAGGAGGGTGCTGCCCTGTGGATTGCACCTGCTCCCACCCAGGGCCTGAGGGACCCATAAATGATAGAGTGGTGGCAGACACTGGGAACCCGGCCCCATGAGGTTGAAACCTATAGCCCCTGAATGGGGTTAGGGGCAGGAGGGTACGGGGAGGAGGCCACTGCTGGATGCAGGACTCCTGCCCCTCAGGTGCCTGGGGGTGGCGGTAGTGTCCCCCGTGGCTGAGACCTTGTCTAGTGGGCAGGGCAGGCAGGGAACCCTGCAGGCCACAGCCACCTCTGGGACCTTCCCTTCCTTCCCAGTCTGTTCTCCTGGCATCCTCCACCCCACCCCAGGCTCTGTCTGCCCCAGAAACTTCTAAAACAGTCACTCATGGCTCCATGCTTGTGTGTATCAAGAACCCTGAACTTGGGGGAGCATTTGCCCCCATGTTTCCTCGTTCTCTTGAACTTAAGGGAGGAGTTTCCCTTCACATTTCATTTTGGGAATCAGAATGCCTAGGTTCAAATCTTCACCACTTATCAGCTCTGTGACCTTGGGCAAGGTGTTTAACTTCTCTGTGCCCCCCTGCACCTCAACCAAAGATGTAATAGTACCTACCTTATTGGGTTGTTGAAAAGATTAAATGAGTTAATATGGGTCAAGCATAGATAATAATGCCTGTCATTCCTATAGTCCGTATTCAATGAATGTTAGCTATTATTCCTTTCTTTTGGCCTCATATATGAGTCTCTCAATAGTCTCGGAGTCACGGTGAGTACAGGGCGATAGATACTGAGACTCAACTCAGGCTTCTTTGCTGGAGAATGAGTTGGGGCAGGAAGCCCGTAACAGGACTGGATCGAGAACCCAGGGATGCTAAACACCCAGCTTCTCTGCCCCTTCCAGAGCTCAGGGCACACCATCACATGAGTCTTGTCCCCTTCTGGGCTGGTGTTTCAAGCCTGGGGATCCCTTGGGCTGGTTGGAGGACAAGAACTGGGTCAGGTGGAGGGAGGGCCTGGCTGAGGGTGGCTTCTTGTGAGCAGCCAGCTCTAGCCGAGCATGGAGGCTGTCACCATCACCGCTCCACTGGGGTGGTGGCCGGAGCAGGGGTTGCCCACTTTTTGAGGAGGCAGCAGCCCCCTCTTCAGCAATCTGGGGCTTGTGCCCACACACCCTTATGCCCGAGGGAGAGCCTCCCTTTAGTCCCCTCCGTGGGCCCCTTGGGTTGGGAATTGGAGCCAAGATTGAGGTATGAGCTCCAAGAAAAACGTGTCCCAGCTAGAAAAAAAGAACACACTGAGTCTCTGATAAAGGGCCCTGCTAATTGTCAGGGTAGTGGTTTGGCTGCCTGTCCTGGGTGGGGGATGTTATCTCAGGGGAGGGAGAAATGCAGCCCTCCCTCCCCCCTTCCTCTGTCTGGAGGCCCTGTTACCAGTCCCCACCCTCCATCAGAGAGGAAGATGAGGATGGTGTTAAGAATAAAAACTTGCCCATAGAGAGGGTGCTTTCACCCCTCAAGGCTTTCTTTGGAAGAACTGGCAGGGGCCTTTCACCATCCTGCTTCCCACATGCTGTGGGGACCCCAGACTCTGTCTGCAGCTTTGGGTGAGATGTCCTGGCATTGGGGAGAACCTCCTTTCTCAGAGGTCTTAAACATGTTTTTTAAAAATGTAAAACAAATCTTAGCATATTGTAGAACATTTAGAACATAGAGCAGAGAAAAAAAAAAATCCTTCTTCTTATTACCTTAACCCACTGCTATTTAAAAAAATCCTGGTGCGCTGACCTCCAGTCTTCTGCATATTTTTCTACAGAGTTAAAAAATTGTGTGATATACGGGGGCGCCTGGGTGGCTCAGTCGGTTAAGCTTCCTACTCTTGGTTTCAGCTCAGGTCATGATCTCAGGGTCTCAAGATCGAGTCCCGCATCGGGCTCTGTGCTCAGCACAGAGTCTGCTTGAGATTCTCTTTCTCCCTTTCCTGTGCCCCTTCATACCATGAGCATGTGTGTGCGCACTCTGTCTCTCTCGATCAAATAAATAAATAAAATCTTAACAACATCTGCCACACTCCCTCTCCCCAGTGTTATTGCCCGAGGGATCCCCCACATGGCTGCAGAGTGTTCCAGTGACCTCTCCAACTGGAGATGGTCAGTGTGTTGAGCTGAAGGAAGGGGTGTCTAGCGTGGAGGCGGGGTCATGGAATGGTCTCAGGAGGCCCTGGTTTTCTGTGGGGATGAAAGATGCTAACCTTGCCCCTTTCTCTGTTCTCTCCCACAGGTGGCTGCCCCCTGCCTTCCTCCATCCAGCCATGAATTGGTGGTGAGTGACAGTCCCTTCCCTACCCTGCTGGTCTCTTTCCCCCCTTTCTTCAGCTCCTTCGTTACTGCTGCCTTTAGACCTAAGCATGCTGCTAGCCCCGGAGGGTGCTGGGCCATTAGGTAAGGGGGGGGGGGGGGACACTTCCCGAGGCTGAAGCTGGACTGGGAGGAAATGAGTCATGAGGTCCCTTCTGATGAGATGCAGGGCCTCCTATTTCAATTTGAGACTGAAGTCCTTGGAAAAACCCATAAAAGGGCATCTCGCATGCCTCTGGGCCTGGCCAGTGCCTGTTGCTCTGGGGCTTCCAGGACCAGGGGACGGCACCTTCTACCTGCCAGGACCAGAAGATACCCTTCGGCTGGAGGAAAGGGAACGGATAGCCTGACCCACAGAGTTCTCCCGCCTGGGCAGTGGCTCACATTCAGGTGGCCCGTTGCACCTCTAAGCCCCTTGGCTGACTCTGCTTTTCTGCTCTGTCTCCGTGTCTCCCACCCCTGCCTCCCCCAGCAGGCTTCCAGAAAAGTGTGGATAGGGGCAGGACGCCTATGAGTTGTGGGCTGTGGGGAGAGGGGCCTGTTCCAGACGGATCCCAGCTGGGCTGATTTGGAACACTGGGAACTTTTCCTCCCGGCCCTCTCAGGGCCTTCTCACCCTCCCAAGGCCCCCCCCTGCTCCCCAGCCCAGCACTGGAGGGGGGCAGGGCCCTGGAGGCTGGAGGGGAGGGGTCTGCATGAGTACAGGTGCATCCGTGTGTGTTTGTGTGTGGGTGGGGGGAGGGGTGTCCTATGGGCACATAGGACAGAGGGCCCCTATGGGCACAATCTGATTTGCTGATACAGAGGAGCCTCTGATGATACTGGTGTGGGTGGGAGTCTGGGGGAGGGGGCCAGGATGTCCTGGTAGTTTCAGGCCTCTGCACACTCGCTCAGCCTGGGTACCGGAATCTCTGTCAGGCCACCTGGTCTCTTCTTTCCCTCCAACACCTATTTGCCCAGTGACAGTGGACAAGTCCTGCGATCTTTCTGGACCCCAGCTTCCCTTACTGTCAAGGAGAGGGGTTGCTCCAGATGCTCCCAAGGCCTTCTCGGTGCTGGGAAGTGTCCACTCCACCAAGGGTTGTTGCTGGAATGAAATAAAGTTTGTAAAAGTGCTCGTGACTCAGCCACCTCGGGCCCACGGCCGTGTCCCTGGCCTCTGCAGCCCTGGCCCAGGCCCTGCCAGGCTATTTCTGTTCCTCGCAGAGGCCCCTCCTCCCTGGTCTCACTGGGCTCAGACCCTTCTGGGCCTCAGCTCTGCCCGGCTGTGCCGCTCCAGATGTGACGTGTTCTTCGCACAGAGCCTAGTCGCAAGGTCATCTGACAACGGGGGGGGGGGGGCGGGTGGGGTGAGGCCGGGGTGCAGGCCTGGTTTGCAACTGCCGGTAAGAAGTCACTCTGGGATTGTGGAGGGTCGCCATGGTGGGCGGGTGGGGGTGGGGTGGGGGAAGTGGGGAGCATATGTCTCATCATTTCAACCCAACTGCCACCTTGCCTCTGAGAACAGAATGTCCTTGGCTGCTCTAGGATAGCTGGGGGGTCTGGGGTTTAGGGATCTCCAGGCAGAAGCCAGATTCCTGGCCACTTGGAGTCTTGTGAGCTTTGTTTACGTGAGGAAGGGTCAGGGGTTGGAACAAAAGGGAAGAGGTTGGCATTCCAGCTGGAAGGGTTGCAGTTAGATACCAGAAGGAACGCCTACCTGAGTGAGGCAGTGGAATCTTCCCGTCCCTGTGGTGCGCCCCACCTGCTCAGGAGGCTCTGACCTTCCTGGAGGCTGGGTCAACCACCTGGTGGTGGAATGGTTGACACACCAGCTTGTGCTCCCCGAGGCTTCCCACCTAAATCAGAACCGCTCCCCCCCGAACCTCCGTGGTCAAGAGTGAGGGGGTTAGACTCCCTCCCTTTGGATCCTGGCTCCCCAGTCTCCGCTGTGTGACCTTGGACACATTGTTTAACCTCTCTGAACCTCAGTTTCCCCTCTGCAGATTGGGAGCTTGTAATAGCAGCTACCCTATAAGGTGGTTAGGGAGAATATAAAGTCGATGAGTGTATTTTTTTTTAAAGATTTTATTTATTTGAGAGAGAGAGAGAGAGAGAGCACACATGACAGAGCACAAGTAGGTAGGAGCGGGAGAGGGAGAAGCAGACTCCCCGCTGAGCAGGGAGCCGGATGCAGGGCTTGATCCCAGGGCCTCGGGATCATGACCTGAGCCGAAGGCAGATGTTTACCTGACTGAGCCACCCAGGCGCCCCGTGAATGTACTTATTTAATCCATATTCAGGGCCCTCCAAGGCCTGCCCACCTGATTTGGGGTAAAAGTCCAGGTTCTTGCCTGTACCACCCTACAGGACGGCTTTGCTCTCTGACATCTCCTTCTAGAAGCTCTCTCCTTCACTCGCCGTCGGATACCTGGTCTTCTTGCTGGTCCTTGAACACAGCAGGCATGATGCTGCTTCAGGACCGCTGTTGTGTTCCTCCCGGCTGGGAGCCCATTCCCGCGGATATCTTCGAGGCGAGGCTCTTTCCCTCCCACAGGTGTTCACGCAAGTGTGAGATTTCCCTATCTCCCTCCCTGCTCTCCTTGTCCCTCCACGTCTCACGACCCGGTACCCGGTGCGTCTCACTTACGGGGCTCCCCCCATACTAGCATGTCAGCCTGTGTGGACAGGGACTCACTGCTGTATCCCCACCCTCCGGCACATAGTAGGCGGTCACCTACTCGGTGTGCGTTCACCGAGTGGCTGGAAGAAAGGCGTTCAGCCGGACGCCCGGTGCGGATTAGGGGCTCAGCAAGTGGGACTGCTGTGGCCCCTTGTTGCCCCGCTTGCCCATGGGCAGGGGTCTGTCTATTCGGAGGGGGGGTGGTGTGGGCCTGGGCCGGAAGCTCTGCTGTCGTCCCCAGGGAGTGGGAAAGTGGCCCAGGGGAAACCGGGAGAAAGTTTGGCTTCCCCCAGAGAGCACTCAGCACCTGTTTCCTCAAGGCAGGCGAGGCAAGTGCTTTGAGCAGGTTCACAAGAGGGAGGAAAGGGCGGGTTATATTTTTCCTTCCTTTTCCATTTGCTGCCTCCCCTTCAGCCTTGGCAGAGCTGGTCTCTGGTGTCCCTGCCCCCTTCCCTCGTGCCTCACACAGTGTGTGCCTGTCTGTTGCAGTTTCCCCAGGTCTCGGGGGGGTCCCAGCTCCCCCTCTGGCCTTCTTAGTCATCTTGCTTCGATCTTACCCCCCTGGGATCAGGAGCCCGCGTCCTGGGCACAGGATTTCTGCCTGGCGTGTGCCTGCCAGGCACATTCTCCAGCCTGTGCCAGGCCAGCCAGGGCAAAGTGGCTTAATCTTCAACCCGTGTTTTCATCTTACTCAACAGATGTTGCCCAAGGCCTTGGGTAGAAGGGTCCTAGGGTCACCTCCCTCCTGTGGGGTCCCCCGGTGGGGGCAGGATGAAGAGGGGAGAGGGCTTGTTTGCCACGGACACTCCTGATCCTTGGAAATTGCTGAAGCAGCTTTTCTCAACTTCTGAAAAATAAAGAGTCAAAAGGAATTTCCCGAGGGTGATAGCCAAGTGGAGTGGCCGCCGAGGTCGGCTGGATGGTGAGCCCTCCCGCACACACAGCCTGGCACCCAGGAGACTTGCGCTGGGGACACAAGGGGGTGCAAGTTCTTCTCCTCACGCAGACCAGCCCCTTGGCAGGTGCTCAGAATGTCCTTGTGGGATGAACTGGAGGTCGGGTGGGGAGTTTGTGAGGGCGAGAGGGAAGAGGTGAATGGGACAATGGGAATGCCAGGCCAGATTCACCCATATTAGCGATCAGAGCAATGGGGAGACGTTAACCCTTGTATGGAACTTTCTTTCTGCCAAACATGGTTCGGAAAGCTTTGCAAAAATAAACTCATTTATTCTGCAGGACAACACAGCAAGAGAGATGCTGTGATTATCCCAATGTTACAGACGAGGAACTGAGGCCTCAGGCCCCAGAGATATTCAGAGAGGGAGCTGGGATTTTGACTCAGTAGTCCGGCACTGCTGTCCACCCTCCTGACCATCAGTCATGAGAAATGTCATTCACTTGCATGACACCTGCAGTTTTCAAAGCCCTTCCCCTGACATCGGGCCATGGGGAACCCACAGTGGATTGTATGAAAGTCTGGGCACGTGTGAGAGCCACCTGGGTAGGCCGAGGAACAATGTGGGGCTCAGAAAGGCTAGGTGACCTGCTCATGGTCCCGCAGTATTTGGGGGGTGGGGGGTGGTGTGCTGGGTCAGGAGTGGGGTTTTAGATTCCTGGTTCTGCTTTCTCCCCAGGACCCCCTAGATGCTTGCTGCTGATGTAAATACTGGATGCAGCCAGGTGGACTTTTCTGGGATTTCCTCTCCTTTCCTTTCCTTCCTTTCTCCCTCCCGCCCTCCCTCCCCCGTTCATTTATTTGAAGTAAAGTCGACACACAATGTTACATTAGTTTCATGTGCTGGGATTTCTTTTTCTAAACAGCTCCAACCACAAGTGTACCTAGCTAGCTTAGGGCCTGGGATTTAGGACAGAATGAGAGGACTTTAGACACCATTTGGTCCAGTCCTGCTCTGTTTCAGGTGAAATGGAGGCCCTGAAATTTTTTTTTTTTTTTTTTGACTTGAGTGTATTTTTACTGTGGTAAAATACAAATAACATAAAATTAACCATCTTAACCATTTTCGAATGCACAGTCATGGTATTAAGTTCATTTCTGTCCTTGTATAAGTGTCACCCATCCTACTGTAGAACTCTTGTCATCTTGTAAAACAAAACTCGACCCATTTAACAAGAGCTCTGCCCTCCCCTTCCCCAGTCCCTGCCAACCACCATTCTCTTTGTATCTCAATGAATCTGACCACTTAAGTGCCTCATGTGAGTGAACTCGTATGATATATGCCCGTTTGTGACTGGCTTGTTTCACTTAGCACTGATGTCCTCAAGACTCCCTGTGCTGTGGTGTGTGTCAGAATGTCTTTCCTTTTCAAGGCTGAATAATATTCCATTGTATGTCTGTGTCACAGTTTGCTTACCCATTCCTCTGTCAGTGGACATTTGAGCTACTTCTGGGTTTTAGCTCTTGTGAAGAACGCTGTTTTCTTGAGAGCAGCCATTCTCCTGGGCTTGGGGTGGTGGTCCTGAGATTTTCAGATGACTTTCCCAAGGTGCCCGAGTGTCGGATCTGAGGCAAGAAGGCACCACACTGCCTCATGGAGGAGGAGGGTGATGTGATGTTCCGGACAAGTGTGCAGAGCCCTCAGCCCTGAGGATGCCATCTTGCCCTCCATCAAGGAGAATGACTAGCAGTCGCTTTAGTTTGAACTCCAGGCTCTGACAAAATTTCATCCTCTGGCCATGAGTGCCATGAGCGGCCATCTTGGAAGATTCTAGAAAACGGAGCAATGTCAGGAGAGAGAGGCTTGGTTTTCAAAGGAGAGAGCAAACTGGGCATTACATTCCAAAGAAGATTCTCAGAGTGGTGAGGGGGGCTGAAGATCTTTTGTGCAACAGGGCTGCGCGATCTGGAGAGGGAAAATATGGAGCAGGCGCAGACTGGGAGTGAGAACGTGAGGAAGGGCAGATTTGCTATTGCTCTCCAGAGTAGAACCTAGCATGGAGGTTCTTACAAAGAGGAGGAAAGAGACTCGGATGTAAAGAAGAGCTAACATCTAAAATGGCGTGTCGGTGGGGGGGAGGGGTGGTGGTATTGCTGTCTCTTGCTGGAACCCATATTCACTAACACCTACTAGGTGTAAGGTGGGTGCTGATGGCAAGTTCCTCCTCTGGGGAGGGCCTGGTGGAAGTCCCGCCCTTAGACTGGGCTGTGAAGGGACATGGCTCCTGGAGGTCAAGGCATCCATGAATGTGCTGACCACCATCCCTGGGACCTCCACTGGGAGAGACCCAAGTCAGGTGAAGAGAAGCCCTTGGGAGCCATGTTCAGTGGGGGAGAAAGAGAGGAGTATGAGATGGAAACTGATTAGTGCCCGCCTGGGGGCTTCTGACCAGAAGTGGCCTTGGGGGCCAGGGAAAGAAGCAATCAGTTTGTGCTGCGGTGGCTGAGGAAGTCTGTCTCCTGTTTCAGGTCTAGTTTAAGATTGGAGCAAATGGAAGAGAGGAGAGGAGGAGAATGGAGAGCTGAAACAGAGAGGGGGCAGGGACTTCATATGAGTTCCTGAGCCCGTGGGGGAGCCAGGGCACATCCAGAGTAAATATTTTTGGCCAGTCTGCCCTTGCCGGAGGAGGAGGGTGGAGGGGAGTGGGGGCCAGGTGATTCTGTGTCATTTTGGTTGGTGGTCCTGGCTGGGCGTGCTGATGGAACTGATGAGTGCAGGAACGGAAAGAGCGTGAACATGGCATGTGTGGAGGAAGGGGCCAGATAAGGGAGGAGTCCACATGCCGGGCAGGGGAACTTGAACTTGATGAGCCAAGCAGTAGGGACATTATGGGTCCTTGAGTGGGGAAGTGACCCAGAGCAGGATCTGAGAGAGTCTGCTGCCAGCTGTGGGGTGCAGCTCGGTGGTGAGGGGGCTGTGGGAGGAACGCTGGGCGCAGGTGCTCGGCTGGAGTAGAGAGAATGCGGACAAGAGTGGCCAGAGGGGCACAGAGGAAGTGCCTAGGGAAGCCCGGACTCCCAGTGCCCTGGGAAGGGGACAAGGGCATCCAGTGTGGAGCAGGGGCAGGAGGGGGCCGGGTGAGTGCCCGCCACCCCTGCCGTTGTCCCCTCTCTTCCAGGAACTGTGTGCCGGGTCCCCGGGGGTGAACTGGGGCCGGCCTGAGGACAGGAGTGGGCTTGCGCAGGCCCCTCCCTGGGGGGGGGGGGGGGTTGTGCAGGGAAAATCAGGCATCACATTTCATTTAATCACACCCAGCCTGTTCTTTTCCTCCGGGGGCCTAGGCCTGCTCAGGAGAGGATGGAGCCCCTGGGGCGACTTCGCCCAAACACTTCATGGGGAACCAGGCCGCTGGCCTGCCTCGCACCCTGGCCGGGCCTGGCACTGCCTGTTCCGCACCCTCTCTCCAGCCCCTGGCCTTCAGTGCTGATGCCCACCCCCCAGTGGCTCCCCCTTCCCAGGATGGTGGGCATTAACATGGGGAGGGGGTGGGGGGCGGTGGTAGGCGAGGGGCAAACACAGGCTTTGAGGTGCAGACCTGGACACTTGGTTTCTGCATCTGCCCAAAGGGTTTCAAAGTGCTACCGGAGCAGCGACGGCTCCGTGATATTTTGTCCTTGTGTGATTGCCCCACTCCCGCTCCCACTCCGGGGACTGGGGGGTCTGTGATGTGCCCGCCCGGCCCTGCCCCCTCTAAGTGCCCAGTAAATGGTGCTTCCCTGCTCTTCCGTCTTGCTTCCAGCCCCTCCCTTCATCTGCTTAGGGTTCTATTTCTGGAGCAAGTGAGCCTGGAATAACCTGCTGCGGGTCCCGGGGCTGAGGACGCTCCTCCAGCCCCCACCAGCCTTACCTGCGGCCCCCCCCCCCCCCCCCCCGTCCTGCTAGGCAGTGCCACCTGTGATCTCACAGTGGGTTGCCATGGCAGGACATGTGACGTCATGGGGTCTTTTTGGCCTGAAAAACTGCCTGGATTCCAGGCCTCCCAGGGGGCAAGAGTGGGGAGGGCTGGAGCAGTGGAAGGGAGGAGGGTGTGAGGAATTTCTGGACAGAATGTTCCTCCGGAGGCTGAGTCCGCATTCTGCGCCAGACCCCTCCCCCGAGCCTGGGCTTGGGCATCTACCCCCCCCCCCCACCGCCGCCATGGCCCTTGCCTTGCCTTTTCCTTCCTCCACAACAGCGGCCCACAGATACATTTTTTCCCAGCCCACCCTCCCTGCAGGCCACCAACATGTCATACTGCACAAACCTCTGGGCATCATCCCAGCCACCCAGCCCCTCGAGCCCACACAGTTAGGGGTGGGTATGCATGCGCAGAGGGGGCGTGCGTGTCTTTTTTTGGAAAAAAAAACTTGAGGAAAGGATGTGCAGTTTCCCTTATCCGCCCTGTGGTTCACAACCCTTCACATTCAGGAAGTTCTCTCTGATGTCTGGTCTCAGTGTCTCCTGCTGCCGTCCATTTCCTCCTCTTCCTATGGCAGTGCACTGAAGGGGTCTCTTCCTCCTGAGGATCCGAGACAGTTCGTCTCTAAGTCACAGAGAGCTTGTTCCCAACGGGAGGGCAGTTGCCTGAGAGGAACTTTCAGTGAGTGAAGATCTTCGTCAGGGAGAGGAGAGAGAACATGACAGGGCTGGAGGGAGCCTGGTTCAAAGACCAGCTGGGCAACGTTGGGCAAGTTACTGAACCTCTTGGACTTCTGTCTCAACTGCAAAGTGGGGTCATGCTTACCTCGGCGGTTCCGAGGATTGATGGTGGTGGAAGTAAAGAACTTGATATTATGCTCAGGTCATTAGCACCTCATGAACAGTGGTTGTTACCGTGTTGCCATTATGAAAAGGCATCCCCAGAGCAGGACAGGAAGATGTCGGGCAGGTGAGGCACGTAGAGTAGAACACTTGAGGAGGCCTGGCTCTCAGGGTTGTGTGGGTGCACCTCGAGCGAGCTGAGAGTGGATGCCTCCTGAAATTTCCTGTCTGAAGCACCTCACCCTCGTCCCTGCCTTGCTGCAGACTTCCAAGTTTGAGACCCCAGAGCAGAGTGAGTTGTGAAGCGCAAGGTCTGGCCACCAAGTGGCACCAGGTCCAAACCCTGCCACCCACTTGGAGTTGTCCTTCCTGGGGGCGAGGAGGATTCTGGAAGACCCCTGGTGGGGCTGTGCGTTGGCTGCCCTCGGCTTTGGAAAGCCTGGGGTCCTTAAGATATAGGTTTTGTTGGGGAGCCTGGGTGGCTCAGTCGGGTAAGCATCCGTCTTCAGCTCAGGTCATGCTGTGTCCGGCTCTCTGCTCAGTGGGGAGTCTGCTTCTCCCTCTCCCACTACCTCTTCCCCAGCTCTCTCCTTCTTGCTCTTTCACAAATAAATAAAGAAAATCTTAAAAAAAAAAAAAAAAGCCAAAGGTTTTGTCCTGGGCTTAGGTAGGGGTGGGGCTAGATGTGGGGGTGCTGTCTCTGTCTGGGCTCCATGTGCTACATCCTTCTGCAGCTGAGCCTCAGGGGGAAGGAAGAGGAGAGCCTGCAGGGAGGTGTTCTGCTAACCCTGCCTGCAGGTTGGCTAGGGACTGGGGTGAGGAACAGAAAGGTGAGCTCAGCAGTGGGCCCTATAGGACCTGGGTGCCAAGCCCAGTATTGCCACGGACCCCACTGTGAGAGGCTGGGCGTCATACCTCTCTATACCTCCGTTTCCACACCTGTGAAACAGGGAGGGAGGGAGATGGTGTCTGAAGTCCTACTCAGAGCTGGTGTTCTGAGGAGTGGTGTGCAAGGATCGGGTGTGTCCTGGCCCAAATCCAGGCAAAGATGGAGGTTCGAGACCTCGGCTCCACAAGGTCCGGGGGTGCTGCATTGTCAGTAGTGAGCATGGTCAGGGGGCCGGGGAAGAGTGAGGGGCTCTCTTGGTTAGCTCACTCACTTGATATTTGCTGAGGGCCTACAGTGTGCCAGGCCCAGTCCTAGGCTCTGGGGGCTATGGGAACTTACGTGGTAGCAGGGAAGGAAGACCTGAAGTGAGATCAGGAAGTAAAATGCATAGTGTTGGAGAGTGAGGGGTTCTAAGAAGAAAAATAAACCATGCAACAGGGAGAAAATATGTGTTTGAGTGGGTGTGCCCAAGGGGGGCTAACAGCCCGGGCCGAGTGGGGCTCTCTGGCTGTTGGCTCTGGCTCAGCCACGTCAGGACCCACAGCTCGGGTGCTCTGGGAGCTTCCCTACAGCATCGCTGAGGGGCTGGGGCAGGGGCAGTGTCGGGGGGGGGGCCTGCCCTCATGCTACCTGTCCCTTGCCTTTTTCATTCCCAGTAGCCCCATCCCTGGCGGCGCCTAGGAAACAGAGAAGCAGGTCTTCAATCCCGGGAGGACTGGGATGGAGGAGAGGGCTGGGGAGCTCGGCATGCATGCTGGCCTGTGTTTGCAAATACCGCAGGGGGCTGGGGGGGACACTGGGTGTTTAGCTCCAGAGGGGCTTTTGGAAATTTTTACCTTCTCAGGGAGCCCCTGGACCAGTATGTTGAAGGCATCTGCTGGCTGGCCCTGTGGCCGGCCTCTAGCTGGCCCGGAGAAGGGGTGGGGACAGAGGGGCTGGTGCTCAGTTGATTGCTGGCCAGGAGGGAAATTTCTCTTGCAGTGCTGAGGCCTGTGCTTTCTAATATTGACTCCTCCCTGGTCTGTGCTGTGCCAGACTGGGGAGGGGTGGAGCAGGAGGGTCAATGTGGGGTAGGGTGGGCCTTGGGAGTGTGCAAGGTAGAGATGAGAAATAACAGCTAACATTTACTGAGAGCTTTCTAAGTGCCAGGCCCTGTTCTAAGTGCTTAATGTGCTCCGTCTCATTTGGCGCTCACAAAAAAGCGCTCTGCAGGCCTGGTGAGGAGCAGCAAGGACAAAGTGACCGGTTCAAGTTCACACAGTTAGTAGTAGAGTGAGTCAGGACACGGCCCTGGCGGTCGATGGCTGACGCTGTTAGCTTAGACCCGTGGTTTTCGAAGTGTCATCCACAGGGCCGGAAACCTTTGGGAAATACACATTTTTGGGTCCCTCTGTAGGTCCCCTGGTTTAGGCCCTCTGGGCAGGGCCTGTCCCCTGTGTGCCCACAGGCCTCCAGGTGATTCTGAGGGCTGTGCGAGACTGCCGGCCAACATTCTGTTCTGCCCAGAGGCTGGGCCTCTTAGGAGGCTTTCCCTAGAGCAGGACGAGGGGCTCTTTAGGGCCTATCGTGGGCCTGGGGCAGGTGCTTTCCCTCCCTCTTCTCTGTCCCGTCCCATTTCTGTCCTTTCTGACCACCCCCCATCTAGGCAGGCTGGTTAAGAGTGAGGGCTTTGGAGTTGACAGATCTGGACTCAAATTGCAGTTCCGTGCTGTAGACTCTGCCTATAGAAGGTCCCTGTGATCTGCCCTGCTGGAGCGCTCCTCCTCGCCTGGAGGCCAGAGCAGCCCAGAGAGGATGCGCTTGGGCCTTCCCGCCTAGCCGTGGTCTCCACAGGAGCATTGCAGAGCCTTGGACCAGAAGGGAGAGGTGGGGGGTCAGGGGCCAGTGCTGCCGAGGACTCCCCTGGTTGGGGCTGGTGGCTTTTGGAGGCTGAGGGGAGAACCTGGCCCTGATTAGCGGGCAGCTCCTGGAGCTGAGCCTGGGTCAGGGGTCCCTGCCTGGTGGCCTGTGGCTCGGGAGTGGGGGCTGGGAGGGGGCTGGAGGAGGACCGGGGTTGGGCTGGGAGGGAGTGGAGTGGGGCATCTTTACTTCTCCAGAGCCTGCTCAGGCTCCAGGTTGGCTGACCTGGGGGCTGGGAGGGCCCAGCTGACTTGCCTTCCCATCTCCTACTCTGTCCCTGGGCCCTGTCCTCCCTCAACCAGCTAAGTTGCCTTGGCTACTTCGGAAGTTTCATCCCCTGGAAAGAAGTTCTGGCCTTAGCCTCCCATCCTCCAGGCCGCTGGGGGAAAGGAGTCCCGCCATTTCCTGAAAGAGCCCCGCTACCTTGATCTCTGTCGGCTTTCTTCCTCCATGCCCGTCTTGGTCCCGCTCTCCTCCCGGATGCCAGAACCTCTCAGAGGCCGTTCTCTCCATTCCCCTGTCTTCCTCAGGGCTGAGGAGCTCACCAGCAAGGGGGTTAGGGCGGGCATTTCCTATTCTGAGACACTGTATCCTAAGCTAGTCTCTGCTCATCCTGGCAAAGGCTTGCTTCCTCACCTTCACGGTCAAGCTCATGTCCTTCTGCGAGATTCAGGGGCCCCTGGAACCACTTCACTGTGTCGGGAACGGAGCCCTAGGGACCGGAGGCAGGAGGTGGACCTGGAGTGGCAAGTTTCTCTCGTGTTATGGGCGTCCAAGGAGCCTTTCAGGATGCCGTTAGTAGGAAGCACGTCTGTTGGTCCTGGCTGGGAAAGGGTGGCACTGGCACGAGGGACAGGCTCAGTCCACAGGTGTTCATTGGAGGCCCTCTACACATCCTTTCCAGTCCCTGGCACGAGGGATATGGTAGCCGAGCTGCTTATAACGCTGCTTTGAATCTGTTAAGGAGGCAGTGGGATAAGACTCACAGAACAATATTGGGGAACAAGACATATTCCCGTGATGAGATTATTTGTACCCTAAGGACCAGATACGTAGCCCAGAGGGCAGGCTTATTGGAGTTCGAAGGTGGGAGGGAGTCCTCCTTGCAGGGTGTCCAGGAAGGGCCTTGTGGGGAAGGAGAGCTTGTCGGAAAAGAGCATGGGTGGCGGAGCCTTTCCACAAGCAAAGGCCCGGATGCGTGAAGAAGGAAGGGGATCGAGGTGACAGGTCTGGATGGGGCCGAGTTTTGGGGCATGGACACAGGTCTGCGAGCAGGCAGGGCTAATGGTGGAGGGCCTTGAAAAGCCCGCCGGAGTTAAGATTCCGGCAGGCCTCGTCCTGGGCTGTGGTGATTTCACACAAAGAGCGTGAAGCACAGAGTCTCAGGATGGGGTACAAATCCTGTTGTTGCCAGTGGTAGTTGATGACTTTGGACCACTCATTTAACTTCTCCTTTTCTGTGAAGTGGGGCTCACAGGTGCTAATGGGACCCACCTGCTGGGTTCTTGTCATGAATAAATGAGCCGGTGCTGGTGAAGAAGTCTGGCCCATAGGAGCAGGCGTGACTTTTACCTGCTCTGTGTCCCTTTTTGAGGAGTCAGCACTGAGTCAGAGGCCTTGCTGGGGTTTGTCGAGCTGGGTGGTTCTAGTACCAGTAGGATTGTTTTTCATTTTCCAAACCTGGTTTCCCGAGCTTGGGGCTAGCTAGGTTAAGTCTGAGCCTTGGGTTGGCGCCATGGGCCCTGCCTCAGGGGGCATTTTGCCCCATCACGACCACCAGCCCTGCGGACAGAGCCAGTCCATGGCTGTTCACCCTGAGGCCTCACACTGTTTTCTCCCTGTGTTCACAGCCCATCAACACCGAGAGTGCACCGAAGAATGTAGCCAACACGGTGAGTGACAGCAGGTGCGGTGGGTGGCAGGGAACATCCCGGGCAAGGATGGGGAGCCCAGAAGGCAGAAGGGCGATTTTGGGGAAAGTGAACACATACATTTGGGGACATCCTTTTGGAGTAGATTTGAGGAACTTGGGGGAAAGTGATGGGGATGTGGGTCATGTTGGGAGCCGGGCATGTGACCTCACTCGTGTATTCGGAAATGGATTGCTAGGGAAGTAGGCAGGCAGGTGGGAGAGGCCAGTGGTTAAATGTGGGTTTCTTTATTAAATATGTAGAATGCGAGAAAGCCGGGCAGATGTTTCCAAACAGATATTTCTGACTTCGCAGAAAGACAGACAGTTTCCCAATTTCCTCAAGGCTGCATGGAGGAGGAAGGGAAGAGAGTGGGTGGGTCCTGCAGTGGAGAAGCTGAAGTCAGCAGCCGAGGGGCATCTCCTGGCCATGGCTCGTGCGCAGTAATGGGCTTACGGTTGGAGGGCTTGCGTTCAGACTCTACCTCCTCCAAGCTTCTAATTGTGCGACTGTAGGCAAGTCATGAGCCTGTGTGTGCCTCCGTGTTCTCACGTGCAAAATGGGAACAGGAAGATCTCCCAGCATAGTGGTTGTGAGACACAGGTGAGAGGGTTGGCTAGCTCTGAGGGGCTTTTAGTGGACAAAGGAAAGCTAAACAAACAGCAAAGTTCTCTCCCAGGCCCTTCTGCCAACCCCCTCACCCCTGCCAAAGCCAGGAGGTGAAAGACCAGGGTGCTTCTGATTCCCTTCCTTGACTCCCCGCTCTGACTGCCTTTTCTCCATCTCCAGGGAGAAGGAGCTTTCCGGGGTGGACACACACGGAAAAGCCTTGAGGAAGACGTAAGTATGGGGATGGGGAAGCGGAGGATGTGTCTGGGCTCATGGTGCCCTAAGGGGATTGCCGGTGTGGGTCATGTCTCATACCTGTCTCGTTTGGTGGAGCATCCCTTGCCTCCTTTCCAGAAGGGCAGGCGGGGGTCACTTGGCTCTGTGGCTGAGCAGGGGAGGAGGCGTTGGGATGGTGAACAGGTCCCATGTACTTATGCACTGGGCCTCTGTCTTGGCTTTGGCCTCCAGCTCAGCTGGATCCAGGGTTCATTTGCCCACCACTTTGCCAGACCTCCTCGGTGCTCCAGGGTGGGGGTTGGGGAGGGAGGCCAGAGAGGGAGTGCTCTTTGAGGCCTGGCGTGGTGGTGAGCAGTCACCAAGGTAAGGCCAAGGGAAAGGGGCAAGGGGACTAAGGGCAGAGGTGAAGAAGGACCCCTGGGCTCGCAGAGGGTCATCAGACCTTGGGGAATTGCAGGCTCTACATCTTGGGAGAAAGGAGCCTTTGAAAATGTCAGAGTCTTCTGTGTGACTTAAGTGCCATTGATTGACTCAGGAGAAGGCTGGAAGATGGGCTAAGCCAGTTGATCCCTCTGGGCTCCTCTTGCCATGCATTTTTGGTGGAGGTCAATGGGCAAATTCCTAAAGTGGAAGAACCCCAGGGAAGGGCAGAAGGGGCTCTCCCAGGACCCTGCTTTGAGCAATGCTCGTGTCTGGGCTTGGCCTCACATCCCTGGGGGAGACGCCCCACAGCGTTGGGCCTTTCTCTGTCTTCCCCACCCTCCTCTGATAGTTTGCCCCGCTGCTGGCCTCCCTATCCTTGCCCGCCCTGATCTGCAGAGGAACAGGGAGTGGTTTGGCGGTTGGCACGGGGGAGCTGTTGATGGCATGAGGCCCTATCATCTGACAGCTGCCTGACCCACGGTGGGAAGGGCCCTGGGGAGGTGCTGGGACAGCAGGAGGCATGTAGGCAGCCGCACTTCTGTGGGGAGCCCACCGCCACCACCGCCTTGCTCCCCACCCCCCCCCACCCTGGGCAGCCCTGCAAGGCCAGCCCTACAAGGCGGAGGCATTCCTGGGGCTGCACGGCCTGTCTGGATGGAGTGGGAGCATGCCTCTTAAATTAGTGGGGAAGGCTCTGTTCAAGGTATGCGTGGGTCCCACGGGCACAGAGTGCACCTGTTGGGGAGGGACTCTTGTCCAAGTCTATGATATTTCTGGGGCTGGGATGTGGGTCAGAAATTAATTTTTGTGTGTCCCTATTACGGAGGATGAACTTACTTAATGCACACAGAACATATAATATGTGCTCAATAAATATTAGCCATTCTTATTCCTGTTATTTTGACTAAGGGCCAGGAGGTGGGCTGGCATTTGTTTGTTTGTTTTCTTTTTTTTTGATTCCTACCCCCCACCCATGACAGATGCTCTGGTCCCATTTTTTAGATGGGAAAACAGAGACTTGAAGGGGCTTAGTGACTTGATGAGTGCCTTCTCCATCCCTTCCTGGGTCTGCTGCTTGGATCTGGTGTTACCCGGCTCTCCCAACCCTTGGCCAGGGGGATGCTGTGTGAGCCAAACCTTTTACAATGGCCTGAGCACATTTATAAGCCAAGTCCTAATGCCGCTGCTTCCCACAACCCCAGCCTGGGCCAGACATAGCTTGTCAGGGGAAGCTGCAGCAAGAAAGAGTGAAGTTAGACATCATGATGAACTTTTTGATGCGACAATGGGTATGACCTTGGTCCTCAGAAAGAAAGAACTGGCCCTTTAGTTGGGACAAGAGGTTTTTTCAGAAGAAAATTTTGTTGATTTGGGATGAGTGTGTGTTTGTGTCTGTGTGCCAGGGTGGGTAAAGGTTGTGTCCTGTCTGGATAGGGGACGAGGGACAACATGAATTTTGGTTTAGCCAGTCTACTGAAGGGAGCAGGTTCTAGGATGGCCTGTGTACTGCAAAGGAGGGAAGACCTAATCTTTCAAGTTCCCGGACATCTGTCCCAGTCTGGGTGCTCTCAGGGTCATTTGTCCATGCCCCCGCCCAGCCAGGGGGCCCCCCCCTGCAGTCTGCCCCGAGTGAGGAGACCTGTTTCAGAGGCTGCGCCGTTGCAACCCTGGGCCTCCTGGCGTGATAGTGTGCCTGTTCGTTGAGCTGTTTTCCTGTCTCTGGCCTGTGGCCCAGGACTCACAGGGCAGGAATGGCTGTTTTCCTCTAGCAGGGTTGGTGTGTAGAGAGGTTTGTGGATGGTGTGCTGTGTCGCACTTTGTTTTGGAAAAATCCAGGCTGGTGGGCAGGAAGGAGAGAGGAAGGGGTGTGGCTGGAGGGACTGGTGGCGGGGGGAGGGTTGGCCACAGCCCCCGGAGGAGAGGTAGGAATGGGGACGGGCCCCTGACGTAGATTGGGCACCAATTTCTGGCTGCCTGACATGGCCCCTGGTGTTTCTTACAGACCCTCCTCCCAACTGGGCCCCCTCGGGACTGGGGCTCAGGAAACGCCTTTTCTTTTGGTCCAGAGCTGTTGTGTTTGGTCTGTGGACCTCAAAGGCAAGCAGGACTCTTCCCACACAGTCGTTTTGCTCTAAACCAACCCCGCCCAAGTCCTGGGGTTCTCACTCCTTGCTGCTGGTGGAGAACTGGGTGCTGGTCCACAGGGAGGACCAAGGCAAAAAGAGTTGGGTGGATCTGCAGGAGGAAGGGTAGGGGTTAGACACCAGGAGGAACTTCCGGATAGTGAGAGAAGCAAGACACTGTTTTGGCGGGGGTGGGGTGGAATTTCCTTTCATGCTGTTCTCTTCTTGAAACAGAGACCACGGTTTGGTGATGACTGTAGGGGAGACTTCTTGGTGCCTAGGGAGTTGAATCAAAGCTGTATTACTGATCTCTGTCTTGGGAGGGGCCGGGAGGAAGTTGAAGCCTGGTGGGCAAAGGGCTTTGACAGCCCCAGAGAGGAGAAGAATGGGGTTCCTGGCGGACAGAGAACTTATTTTCCTTTTAAAATAAAATCTTTGTAGTACTCTTTGTAAAGCCCTCTGGTAGTTTCCCCTGGAGGCTTTAGGTTGGAACAGGTAAATCCCATGAAATCCCATGAAATCCCATGGGCGCTGTGCTATACCCAGTTTGAACAGGGAAGAACAGAATGGTCGATTCTTGAAGAGTGTCTTCCTTCATGGAATAGAAGTTCTCCGAGGTCAGGGACTTGGCCTCCTCTGGTCCCCGGTGCCTAGCACGTCGCCTGGCACACAGCTGGTGGTCCTTGGTGAGGGCTTTCGGGATGAGGGATCGAGCACCGTGATGGGCAGCAGAGATGACCAATGTGTCCACTCGCTCCCAGCCTCTTAGCAAGGGCCTGTGTGGTGAGGCGCATAGCAGTGGGGGGCCCATCTCTGGCCTCCTGTGTGAGGTCACCTGTGTGTTTTGGAGCATTAGGTTGTGCTTGCTCACACCCCGCCCCCCCCCCCCCCCCGCAACGAACGGCGTGTGATTCTCCACGTCCACTAGACTCAGACTTGTCACCCGTCTATGTCTGCTTTCTGCCAGTGAGTGTCACATGTCCCCAAACTCTGCGGAAAACAGGAAGCCCCGTCAGTTAGAGGACAGCCCAGTGATTCAACAGGGGATGACCATCCAGCTGTTCCCATCCCCGTCATCTGGTGGGGTCACGGCCCAGGGCAGCTTCCTCCTCTGCCTCCCCTGCCCTGGCCAGCCTGGTGGAGCAGAGCAGGCTTGGACTTTGTCTTATCACCTCTGGAGGCGGCATGGCCAGACTCTGTTGGGGCCAAGTTTTTATTTATCTTTCCTGGCTTTTTTGGTGTGGGGAGGCTGAGGAATGTAGAGTGTTGTAACATTGGGAAGGGGGGGTGGAGAAATGGGATCCAGCTCTCCTGCCCCATTCTTCCTTTTCACCCCTGCTCCCCAGGAAGCTCCTGGCTCCCCTTGGCTCCCCAGTCCCCTCGCCAAGCCGGTCTCAATATCGCATTGTCTCCCTGTGGCTCCATGGGCTGGGACCCGTGGCCTTGGCCACACCTCACGCCTCGGCTACAGCTGTGGCTTCCAGTGTTTGAGGCAGCCGTGGTGGCCTCCTCCAAACGTGGCTGTGGGTCGGCAGCAGATGAAACCCGAGGGGCTATTTATAGCAGGGTGGCCCTGGGGCCTGGAGCAGGGCCTAGGGCCTGGGGAGGTTCAGCGACTCCTCATCAGGGACCAGTGAAATCAAGACGGATGGCTTGTTGGGTCTCTTGTGTTCCTGTGGGTGGGTAGTCTTGGAACAGCCTGGTTTGGGGCTTGAAAACCAAACATGATCCCTCCTTACCACCCCCGCGCCCCCACGCCTGACTCATGCAAACCCAAGTCGTCAGGGCCAGGGGGCTGTGGAGACAGAAACTTTCCACCCTGACAGTCCCACTTGGCTGTTCGTTCCTCTTGCTGCTGCCACAGAGGCTGAGCAGGGGAGAGCTGGGCCGTGGCCTACAAAGAGGGGGCTCTGGGTGCAGCCTTCTCCTGGGGGCTGGATGGAGAGCTCTCCTCTTAGCAGGGCTGCCCTGACTTCGGGCTCGGCCGGGAGCCAGGCCTCCAAGCCTACCACCCACCCCTGCCTGGTAGGCGCCGTAGGGCCCTGGGGGAGGCTGGAACTGGCTTTTCTGCTCTGGGCCCCCATGGTCAAACTCAGAGTCTGAGGGTGAATCCTGCTGGTTGTCGACTTCCCTGGGACTTGGGGGTGAGTCACTGTGCCTCAGTTTCTCCTCTTCTTGGCAGACTATGGTCCTGTCTCCTCCGAGAGGTGGTTGCAACTTGGTGGTTGGGAAAGGCTGGGAGGCACGGGGAGGTTTGGAAGGCGCCAGAGGGCTCAAAGGGCTCTGGCTGGGCCTGGGAACTAGAAGCTGGGTATTTGTGCGTCAGGTGAGATAGCTGACAGGGTGGGCAGCAGCTGTGATACCGGGCTTTGATTTTCTATAGAGGTGAATGTTGGTTGTATCTCTAACTACCCTTTTAATTGTGTCAGATGTAGTAACAGTAGCACTGTATAAGTGCCCCATATGCATGCTTCTTTTAAATCTTCAAACCACTTGGTAAGGATTGCCCCATTGTCCATGTGACGTTAGGGAGGCTTGGAGTGTTAAGGGCAAGGTTGCAGGGCGGGATGCTTGGGGACCCCGGCTCTGCGCTTTCATCCTTGCACCATTGGGTTGTCCTGGGCTGTTTGGGACCCCAGCATGGGTCCATTTGCCTAATTTTGTGCAAGTGGACCACCCCGGAGATGGGTAAGGGGGTGACAGACAAGGGGCGGCGGGTCCTTGGGAGCATGATTTGCTGCCTGGCACTGGCCCCGGCTGCTACATGCCACGTGGTCCCTGGCTGCTCTGGACCCACAACTCTTGATTCAATGGCTCAGAGGTGCTGCTTTGAAGGGGAGGAGTGCGGGGAGATGGTGGTCGGCCGACAAAGGTTCAGAGCCGGGCAGAGGGCTGCCGCACCAGCCTTTCCTTCTTTGAGGCTTGCAGTCTGTATTCTCCCCTCGGGCTTACTGTTGACGCTGTCCAGTGAATCAAGACGAAATGTGTTTCCATCCATTTAGTATCTGTTTTATTGCGTGTGTGGACTCTGTGGATGGCGCCAGCCCAGACTGCTCTCAGCATTTGGGATTTCTTCCTTCCCCGGGGAAGGAAAAGCTAAGCCCTTTGGGGGCTTGCATGCACACTCCCAAGGAATTGGCACTGATGGCCCTTTGGCTTTAAGTTGCTGTGTTGCCTGGGTGTTAGGGGGCCTGGGCTGGAATGTTGGCAGAGAAAGGAGGAGGGAATCTGTGTTTGTCCACAGCCCCGACTGCTCCCGTGGCCGGCTCTCCGCTGGCCCCCTCCATAATGCTGCTTTTCCTTTCTCTGTCCCAGGGCTCCGCCAGAGTCACCCCGAGTGTCCAGCCCCATCCCCAGCCTATCAGGTATGCCTGGCCTCTGGGGGGCAAGGGGTGGGGGTGCCGCAGGGAGGTCACTTGTGGGTGTTTCCAGCAAGTCATACCTTTGGGTTTCTGAGCCCGAAGTCATAAAGCCACAGGTAGGGAGCATGGGGAGACATGCCAGCCACAGAGAGAGGATGCAGGTGGATGCCCCTTGGAAATGCTCATGTTTTGATTTCTAGCTCGAAGCCAGGCCTTGAGCTGGATTCTTTATGTCCCTGCACGATCTCATCTAGTCCTTGCAACAACCGTGCAAGCTAAGCATTTTATTCCCATTCAGCAGATGAAGAAACTGAGTCTCAGGGAGGTAAGGTGACTTGTTAAAGGTCACGCAACCACCAGGAGGCAAGACTTGGGTGTGCCTTCGGACTGGCAGGTGTCAAGGCCTGTGCTAGATCCAGGTCCTCTTCATGGGCAGGGGTTTTTGATGTTGGAGGGTCATTTCTAAAAGGAAAGTTCTCTATCTGGCTGGCTGGCAGGGGCTGGGGGAGGGGATGCATGAAGAGTCGGTGCCTTGCTGATCCAGAGTCTCTTCCCTGCGTCCGGGTTCTATGGTTTTCTGGCTCAGGCTCTTCTCTCTCTGCCTCACCTCCATTCCTGAGGCTCCCGAGATGAGTGAGAATCTGGCCCCAGGGAAATGGAGCCCCGGCCAGAGAGGGCTGGTGTGTAGCTAAACCCACTGGGTTGTGGCCCAGCGGCCCATAGACCGGGGTGGCCCTTTGGAGAATCCCCTTCTACCGTTACAGCTGAGAACCACCTTGGGGTGGGTGGGTGCCGGGCGCAATGCTGAAGTTGTCCAGGCGGTGGCACTGTTCTGCCTTAGGATGCCCCCCCCCCCCCCGCCACTGGCCCCCCCAAAGGCTGCAGTGAGGAACCTTATCTTAGGGATAAGGAATGGTGGGGGCTCAGAGGTTAAATTCAAACTGGGCTCCCTACCACAGCCTACTGGCCCCTCTACCACTTGGCGCCCGTCCTTGTCTCCATGGAGAAGCCATACATCACCCTTGGCTCCCTGAACTCCAAGCCCCGTCTACACACTTGGGCTCAGAGTTAACCCTGGTGGACATCTGGATGTGCCGTCCCATCTCTTTGAAATACCCTGGTGGTATTCTCCACTGCCCCCCAGTCTCTCCTTTACCCTGCTATAGTCAAAGATTCTCAAAAGGAAATGTGAGTGTGGACCACCTTGGATAGACGGGAAGTGAGACAGTAGCGGGTTGGTGATGGGGTAAGAAAGTGTGGGGGTAGGAAAGGTGTGAGGTGCCCCAGAAGCTGCAGGTGCACCTCAGAATGGAATTTCAGTGTCCTGACACCCATTTCCCCTTTCTGGGCCCTCGTGCTGGGAGAGAAGCTGGGTGAGGTGTAAAGATGTGAACCCCTACCTCCCCTTACCCAGAGCCCAGCCCAGGGGCTTCCCACCTCTTTTAGGAGCTCAGATGGCGCTGGGATTTCTGGGGGCCACCTGCCACGGCAGCAGCAAAGGCTCAGCACCCTCTGTTTCCTGGGCCCTTAGAAATCATGGAGGCCACTGCCAAGAAATAGCCCTGGCAGGCAGTGGAAGCTGCCAGAGGTGGGGGAGAGCCAGGGAACAAAGGGCAGGAGCTGGCCTGCCTCCGGGGAGGGCTGGAATGTGCACTGTGGTCTGGCTTACCTGGAGCCCAGGTGAGCGTGTCACCTGAGCTGCCTTTTCCCCTGAGAAGCCTCCCCACCTACTCTACAGCTTGGGAGCAAGGGGAGGGCAACCCAGTGCTCAGCCCTGGGTTGCTGGAGAGCACCCAACTCAGGCTCTCCTTCCTCTTCAAAATCTATCCCGGGATCCTTTGAGAGACTGCTGCCAGACCAGGTGGCCGCAGTGTGTCGGGAGGCTGAGCTGGACTCCCGGGCTCCTAGCTGGCTCCCGTCCTGGCCCTGACCTCTAGGATCGCAGGTTGAAGGCAGGGCCAACAGGATGGATGGGCACTTAGGATTGCTGTCATGACTGAAATGGCCCAAGATCCTGCCAGCCCCTGGCCAGGTACGCCCAGGCTCCCAGGCTCCCAGGCTGGCCTTGCTGGCTGCACGGGCCTTGCTAGAGGAGGCCTCTGGCCTTGGCTCTGGGTCAGGGAAGAGCCAAGCCTCCTGGGTTGGAATTGTGGGCCCCATGTGGTGTGTAGGAGGTACAGCTACCTGAACCTTGCCCTGAGGAGCTGGCTTCTGATCTGGACCCCCTTCTGCCTCCTGTCTCTCCAGAAACATGAGCGTGAGCCGGACCATGGAGGACAGCTGTGAGCTGGACCTGGTGTACGTCACGGAGAGGATCATTGCCGTCTCCTTCCCCAGCACAGCCAACGAGGAGAACTTCCGGAGCAACCTCCGAGAGGTGGCCCAGATGCTCAAGTCCAAACATGGCGGCAGCTACCTGGTGAGGGTGGGGTCCGGTGCCCCCTGTCCTTTCTCCTCGCCACCTCCTTGCTTCTGGTGTCCCCCAGGGCCAACTCCTGCTCTTCCTCTTCCCCTGATTTACGTGCCTTGCTCATGGCCTGAGTCTGCACTCACTCTCCGGCCCCACTTTGCTGGGAGAATTGTGTCTGCCGCTGGAATGCAGCATCTGGACCCAAGTCACGTGTGCACGTGTGCCTGTGTGTGCGTGTGTGTATATGTGGGCGTTGAGGGATTCATGTTCTCGAGCACTCCCTACGAGGCAGGCCCTATTCTAACCGCTCTCTACGTGTTTAACTGCACGCTAGCCTTAAAATCAGGTTTCGCCGGAGCGCAGAGAGGTGGGATGTCTGCCTCAGGTGACTGTGTCTGGAAGTGGCAGAACTGAGGTCTGAGGGCATGTTGTGGCAACGTGCATCTTACAGGACATTGTGTGGCTGGCACCGGGGTGGTGCCTGGCCCAGAAGCACCTTACAGACGTGGATGAGGTGGTTGGCAGTTCTTCTGTACTCTCAGAGAGCTGGTATGGGGATTGGCCCCAGAGGAGAGCTCAGTTCCAAGTTACAAGGAAGCACCTGTGGGGTTGGGCTGGACCCACCAACCAGACGGTGCAGGCTCGAAGCCCGGCCCTGAGGTTTGAGCCGAGGCAGGGTGTGGGAGGCCATCTTAGGTCCCTACGCCTGCTCTAACACATGACCACAAACTGAGGGTCTGGAAACAACAGAATTCATTTTTTTCACAGCTCTGGAGGCTAGAAGTCCAAATCAAGGTGTTGGCAGGGCCATGCCCCTTCCTGGTGTCTGGTGCCTCCCAGCAATCCTTGGTGACCTTGGCTTGTAGCTCCATCACTCCCGTCTCTGCCTCTGTCCTGGTGTCTCTCTGTGGCTCCTCTCCTCATCTTATAAGGACACCAGGCATCGGACCTAGGGCCTGCCCTAAATCCAGGATGATCTCATCTTGAGATCCTTAAGTACTTACATCAGCAAAGGCTCTGTTTCCAAATAAGGTCACATTGTGAAGTTCCAGGTGGATATGAATTTTTGTGGGATGCTATGAACCCGCCACGGAGACCTGTCCATCAGCTGTGTTGGGCATTGTCGAGGGCTCTAGATTCAGACATCGGAGAGTCCTGGGTTTGAATGCCGGCTCTGCTCTTACCATCTGACTTGGCCACTTCACCCCACTAAACCTTAGGTCCTGCATCTGTAAAATGGGTCTGATTACACCACCTACCTCTTGTGGTGGTTGAGAGAAGTAAGTTGACATGTGAAGTGGAAACTAGAGATAGCCAAATACTTATCAGTTAACAACACTGGGATTCCTGTTCAGGATGTGAAGATGCCCACCTTGTGGGTGGCATGTGGTACCCGAGACAGACTGCATTCCCTTCTCCTCTGCCGTCCTTGGTGTCTGTCCACTCACTGAGGGCAGTGGCCATGTCTACCTACTTCCTTCACCTCCTTACCCTGAGAACCTATAGCTGAGTTCTTGTTGGCCAATGTGTGTGTGTGTCCGATGGGACACCATTATAAGCTCTTGCATGGGTAGAATTTTCACCGAGGGGGGCATGTGGGTAGAGGAGACACAGAGAGAGACAGAGAGACAGAGAGACAGAAAGCATTGTCTTACAATCTCTTCCTTTCCCTCCTTCTAGCTTTTCAACCTCTCTGAGCGGAGGCCTGACATCACGAAGCTCCACACCAAGGTGAGCTGATGCCGATCAGGGGTGGGGGCTTCCCGTTGCCTGAAAGAGAAGTAGAACAGCTGGGCTCCCTCTCCCTGCGGTTCCCCACTTTAGAATCTGGGGGGAAGTGCTGAGACACTTCACAAAGCCTATTCCGTGTCTGTGTCATCTTCTATTTGGAACAAGGAAAAGCCCGTATTTATTGTTTTTGCAATACAAATTCCAGAGAGCCAAGCTTGATACAGTGATTTCCTACCCAGGTCTGCCCCCCTGGGGTGCACATAGTATCTCTGGGGTAAGGCTGGAGCTATGAGATTTCTAGCCTCGTTGAAAAGCCCTTTGGATTTAAACTGGCCCGGGATTGCCGATGGCCCATTTCCACTTGCTGGCTCGGCGGGCTGAGTGCAGGCTTTGCGCGGATGTCTGCTCTGGTGCCTGGATTCTGGTACCTGTTGCTTTGTGACCTGGGCAGGTGACAGTTCTCTGGGCCTCCGTTTGCTCCTCTGAAACGGGGTGGGCTAGATTAGATGAGCTCTCTCGACTCTTCCGAGCATGAATTCTCTTTCCGTTTAACGATCTGTGAGTTGAGAAAAGTTTCGAGGAGCCTGAAGCCTGCCGTTCGGATCTGCCCTCTGTCCCCTTCAGGCTTCTCTCTCAGCCAGCCTGAAAAATCAATGGTTTGTGTGTCCGGGCCTGGAACAGAGCTGTGAACTCCTGGGGGCCCTTCACTTTCCCTCTTTGTCCCTGAGCCCGGGTTGTCTTGGGGTTGTCTATGGGAAGAGAGTTTGGGAGAAATGCTGAGGGGCACATTTTGAAGTCAGAGTCATGTGGAACGGACCTTGGGGTCATCAGCTTTACACACATTTGGGGAAACTGAGGCCAGGACAGGGGCCATGACTTGCCAGAGCCCCCAGAGCGAGGCAGTGTCAGAGCAGAGACTCAGAGACCCAGGGTCTCTGGTCCTGGGCCAGTGTCCTCTGCATCCACACCATCACCTCCCCTTTGGGCTGATGGGCAGGGCAGGAAGCAAGGTGGGTGGGTGGCTGGTGCCGTGGCACCTGTGTGTGGGGTATGTGCCACCCCCCACCCACCTCCCAGCTCTGATCGACTCTCTGGGGCTTCCGCCCCTTCTCACTCATGGCTTGGACCACAGGTACTGGAATTTGGCTGGCCTGACCTTCACACCCCAGCCCTGGAGAAGATCTGCAGCGTCTGCAAGGCCATGGACACTTGGCTCAATGCAGACCCTCACAACATCGTCGTTCTACACAATAAGGTCAGAGTGGGGGGCCGCCTGTGTGCACGCACGTGCATAGATGTGTCCTTGGATGAGTGTGTGTGCCTGACCGTATCATTGGATTGTGTGAGCGTGCAAGACTGTGTGCATTCTCTTTCCTAGGAGATAGTAGATTCTGTCCCAGGCCCCCCCCTCACCAAGAAATGGGGAGTTATGAGCTCGTGGGGCCCTCAAGTGTAGTGGGTGATCAGCTGTGTTTCTTCTCTTTGAGACTCAGCCTGACCTGCCTCCCTCCCTTGCATCCCCCTCCCCTGTCCTGTTCTCCCTGAAAACCACAGCCCTCTCTCCAGCCGCTGCCCCCTTTTTCCTCCGGGCTTCTGCATGGGCTGATCTTAGAAGTAAAGTCTGTGTTTGGGGTTCTTTTAGGGAAACCGAGGCAGGATCGGCGTTGTCATTGCTGCTTACATGCACTACAGCAACATTTCTGCCAGGTAAGAGCCTGAGTACTCACAGTGGGAACCCCCTCTGGCCATCCCCCCGTGACTGCTCCCTTCCTTGGGGTTGAGGGGTGCTGAGGATCAGCGGGAGGAGCCTACAGCTCCGAAGCAGGTGGCTGTGCATGGGGGGTGGGAGAAAGGAGAGTCCCTCCCTCTACTGGGAGCACTAGTAGGAGCAGCCTTGGGGGGCAGGCCCATCTAGGGACACCCCATCCAGCCACCTGCTCCGGGCCACTTTTCCTTGGTGAAAGGCCTTCTGTTTCCCTGAGTGAGCTGGAGAGGGAGTCAAAAGGAAATGTTGGGAGGGCAGATCTGGGTCTGGCAGAACCATCTAGAAGTTATCTCATCCTTGTGGGCCTTGATAAGGGCTTTGGGGTTTGGGATGGGGTGTCATTGGACAGTCAAGAACAGAGGGGCTACATCAGCTGTCTCTTCTTTTAAAAATGATCTCTTTGTGGATAGATAGAATGTTCTGTAGAGCCTTAGATGGTAATTTTGTGACTTTAAGAAAATCTAGCCGAATGTTCCCTTCATGGTGAACATTTCCTGTACACCTACTGTGTGCCCACAGCTTTTTATAGATGTTATTTCACTTAATTGCTGTAACAACCTTCAAGGAAGGCCCTGTCACTCACCCTTGACAGGAAGGGAAATCAGGTTCAGAAAGATTAAATAACCTGATTCAGGACACAAGGCTAATAAGTAAGTGGCAGACTTGCTATGGGAACCCAGGCTGTCTGGCTCCAAAGCCCCTTCACTGAGTCCTGCAGCACACAGGATGTAGAGATGCTGGGGCACCCTTTTCCTGAAAGCTTCTTAGCATAGGGTGGCTGGAGGGCTCCACAGGTCTAGGGGAGCAGGGGTGGGGAGACAAGGGGCTCTCGGACATAAAAGTTGGCTCCTCTGACTACCCGTCTCTCCCTGCAGTGCTGATCAGGCCCTGGACCGGTTTGCAATGAAGCGGTTCTATGAGGATAAGATTGTGCCAATTGGTCAGCCATCCCAGAGAAGGTGGGTCTCCGGGGCTTACAGCCAGTGCATGCACGTGTGTGTGTGTGTGTGTGTGTGTGTGTGTGTGTGTGTGTGCGCGCGGTGCATGCTTGCTATCTTGGGGACTGGCCTTATGCACTCACAGGGGATGGAACAGCCATGCCTAGGTGGGGGTGTACTGAACATGCATATTCCGGTGCCAACCTGGAGTGGTGTGAGCTCAGGGACATGGGTGAACCCATGGGCCGCTGTGTGCACCCACAGGAGGGCATGGCACTTGGCTCCTGAGGCCAATGCTGGAGAGCAGTGGGGATTGGTGGGGGACACATTGGTCTGGGTGCAAGAAGGCAGTTTGTATAAGAAGGCAGTGCTATTTCTTGGTCCTGGAAGCAGGACTGCTTCCATGCATGGGTGAGCCTTTAGGAGGCTGATGTCATTGCTACCTGCCCTGGGGAGGTCACAGATTCTTACCATAAGGGTCATCTTCTGGATGAGCTTTGAAAATTTAACCAAGGGCTCTCAAGCACGTGGTCTCATCGGAGTCCACAGCAGCCCAGGCAGAGAGCAGGGCAGAGACGATTCATTCATTCACTGGACAAGTTTTAGGTGCTCTACTACATTCCAAGTGCTAGAGATATCTAGTTGAACAGGGCAAAGTGCTTTGCCTTCAGTGAGCTGATATCCCATTGAGAAAGATGGACATCGTACAAGTAAGTAGACCAATAGGACCATTTCCGTAGTGGCTAGTGCTAGGAAGGAAAGTGGACAGAGTGGGATAGACCTGATGGAGGAGATTGGGGCTATTTAATGAAGGGGGTCAGGGAACACCTGTCAGAGGTGGTGGATTTGAGGCTGAACCTGAGTAATAATGACAACTACTGTATGACCGTCCAGGGCATCCCCATTTTACGGATGAGAAGCCTGAGCCTCATCTGTAAAGGGGAGGGGACTCAGCATGGCCAGGATCCACAGCGAGTAGCAGCAGAACTAGAAGGTATTTGGGGGCCTGTAACTCAGGCCAGACCAGGACACCCCGCCACCCCGCCCGGGGTTGTGCCACCCCCAGTCCTGAGGGCTGGATTCTGCTCTGTGGATAACGTCCTGTGTAATGATGTCTGGTCCACAGGTGAGCACAGGTAGAATCAGGGCTGGTGGGCTGTGGGGAGGCTGCAGGTGAGTGCGAGGCAGAAGCCCAGGCCCAGAGGGGAGACCTGGAGATGGGGAATGGGGCCCAGCCCCTGTGTGGCCAGAGCGGTGGGCCCGCCGCATGCCTGTGATGTGCCACACGGCTCCGTGCGCTGCAGCCACGGGGCTGACCATTTCAGCAGGACACGAGCCATCAACATACTCTCAGGTCATGAGAAGTACTTGGAAGGGGGAAAAAAACCCAAACAGCACGTGATGGCTTCAAGAGTGATGGGGTGGGCATGAGGGCTGAACTCTCGGAGAAGGTGACGTGTGGGGCGAGCTCTGAGGGTTGGAAGGAAGCATCTGAGTGCAGGTCTGCCGTGACCACGCAGAGGGAACAGCAAGTAGGCTGGCCCAGGGGCCAAAGCATCCCCCTGACTTTTCTAGCCCCTCAGGACGCTGACCAGGCTAGCAGGAGCCCCTGGCCTCTTCATGCTGGGGTTCCCCATTTATCCCCCATCACCCCCACCTTGCTTAGAAGGCTGTTGGCTCCACCTGTGAGTGTGTTTGCCATTGTAGTGGGAAGCCCAAGCAGAAGTGAGTGCTCAGGCCACCCAGTGCCTTCCACTGGCACAGGACAGCCGGGAGCTGGTCTCAGGGTCAGTCATCAGAAACCAGATGTCCATGTACAGAAAATTCTGGCTGGGCTGCCCGACGCAGTAGCTGGGGATCACTGAGAGCCTTCCCGGGGAGGAACGAGCCGTCATTCAAGTACCTGCTGGCTGCATATGACTGGTGGCCTTGGTCACGAGTCTGACCGTGAAGGATGCGGAGTGTGATGTGGCTTGGAGAGAGTGGGCCAAGCAGCCACGTCCCCAAAGCTGAAGGCCTGGGGAACGGGATCTGTGTCCTCTCTCAGCAAGTAGAGTGTTCCGGGACTCCACAATGTGCACAGCAGCCCAGGCAGAGAGCAGGGCAGAGACGATTCATTCATTCACTGGACAAGTTTTAGGTGCTCTACTATAGCATGCAGCTGTGGGTGTGAGGCGGGGGGGTGTTTATGTTATCTGTCCTCCTGGCAGCTTGTATTTGCAAGCGCATCTGCTTATGGGTGGGTCATTCTGTCTGGGCCCGTGTGTGAAAGTACAGCTGCTGGCTTCGTTACATATTTGTTGCCACTTTCCCGCCTTCTGGGCAGTGTCATTTGTAGGCGATAGAGCAGCTGGGCGAGAGGTGGGCAGAGAGAGAGAGGGAGGGAGGGGCTTTGCCTGCGACTCCCTTATTCATTGTCACCCCACCCCTGGACTCATTGTCCCCAGCACACAGACACATCCTGTTGGCATGATCCAGAGATCTGATAGGAACCGCCATTCCAGGTTTCCGGTTTGAGTAATGGGGCTGGGGGCTGGGCAGGGGCTGAATAGGAACTGGTGCTGCCCATCAGATTATCTGGCTTGGGTCGTGCAAGGTGGCCCCACCCGGGCCCAGGGACAGAGGCCCACAGGCCTGGAGGTGGGCCAAGGAGCCAAGAGACAGGAGGGGACCGTTGTCATGGTCATGTGGGTTCTGGTTCCACTAGCCTCCGAGAGCCCCCTTGCCCCTCACGGAGTCTCAGGATTCATTCTGATCCATCTGGTTGGCCCAGCTCGGTGTCCTCTGGCCATTCAGAAAAGGAGGACGCATCGACCGATCCCCAGCAAAAGAACTGACCTCTCTTTCTGGCAGGTGCACCGAAGTTCAGACTGCTTTCCTTCTCTCCCCATCCACCCCCAGCTTTGTATGTTCTTGCTATGTGTCAGCAACTCTTTCTGGACCCAGTTTCCCTTCTCTTCTAGAAGGAGTGGAGATGGGTTAATTCTTGAATTTTTCCAATAAGATCCAAAAAGAATGGGGGAGTGTTGACCCTAGGTATAGGAATGCTTAGTGGGAGTTGGATGTCTTTCAGTACCACATACAGAGGGATTTCATACACTTCAGTGTGATGTAAAAAAAGTGAAGGACTCTAATTATTAAGCTCTTACTGTTTGTTGGACAGTCGTGTGGCTGGTGGGTGGGTCAGGGCAGAACTGGGGCCTTGGGTATAAGCGTAAGCTTGGTTTAAGCTCAGTGTGAGGGTGTTAGAGATGTTTGATGGTTGATCAGCCTGCCTTGTGCAGTAGTGAGCAGCTTAATGATGTGAGGGATGTCAGGGATGTGGGAGAGGAATTTTGGTCCAGCAGGAGATTTTTAGGCGGGGAGTGAAGCTGGAAAGAGATGTTCATGCTGACCATCAGGGGGCGCCAGAGAACCCCCAAACGGGCGTACTGGCTAGACGCAGCTCCTGGTTGAGTCCTACGTATCATTGTCCTCCCAACCTGGGGCTCCGGGCAGCAAGGAAGGACTGTGCTGGGGTGGAGGCCCCTGGTTCCAGGAGGCCTAGGAGAGTGGTGGGGGGTGGGCTAGGCGGGGCCAGAAAAGAGATGGGGATGGCTCTGCTCTAGGACGGCTCTCCCCGCTGAAGCTGCCCCTCTCCCTGCCCCCAGGTACGTGCACTACTTCGGTGGCCTGCTCTCTGGCTCCATCAAAATGAACAACAAGCCCTTGTTTCTGCATCACGTGATCATGCACGGCATCCCCAACTTCGAGTCTAAAGGAGGTACCTGCCTGAGCCGTCTGGCTTCCCTCCCCTCCTGTCTCCCTTCCTTTTTTCTCAAGAAGCAGCCTGAGGGGATACAAACATAGGCTTGGACTGGAGTCTCCACCGTGCCACCTCCTGAGCTTTCTTTGAGCCCCGGTCTCTTCGTGGGGTGGGTTCTGGTGGTGCCTGCTGGCCCGTGGTGTTGGATGTGGCAATGGGTTTGGTAAACCTAAAAATGCCTCTCAGATGAAAAGCTAGTATTTCTTCCTCCTTTCTTTTTTCATTTCTCCTTCCTACCTCTCCACTCCTCAGCCCTTCCTTCCTTCCCCCTCTACCCCATACCGTCCACGCTAACACCACCCTCCCTCCCTTACAGGGTGTCGGCCCTTTCTCCGGATCTACCAGGCCATGCAGCCTGTCTACACGTCTGGCATCTAGTAGGTATTCCATGGGAATGAGAGGCCTGGGATGCCGGAGCCCGAGGCCGAGGACCAGGGACAAGGGTGTTGGGGGGATGGGCCAGGACCTCTTCTAGGAGGATCTCATCTGACAGAGGGCTGAAGGACAGAGGCAGCAAGCCTTCCCAGGAGCCGTCTGGCAGGGGGAGCAGGGAGCAAGTGCACTGCCCGCCCCCCTCAGCAGCTCTCTTTTTCTCCGCTCGCCTCCCCCGTAGCAATGTCCAAGGAGACAGCCAGACCAGCATCTGCATCACCATCGAGCCTGGACTGCTCTTGAAGGGAGACATCTTGGTGAGTGCTGCCCCTCTGTCTCAAGCCCCCTCCTCCCTGTTTATTTCTTCTGTCTTCCTGCTCTCCTCCTGCCTCCCCAGACAAGACTGTCACTCCTGTGGGTCACCAGCCTTGGGGCCATAGGCCCTCAGGCCTCCTGCAAGCCATTCCTCTGCCTCAGAGCAGGACATCCCTTCTTCTGCGCTTGTCTCTTGTTCTAGAATATCTCCAGGGAAATATCTGTCAGTGTGAGCCGTTACCTCCTTGCTTCCTGTGGTGACAGGACTCCCTCAATTCTAATTTCAGTCTTTCCTCCTGCAATTTAAATTCACTCCTACTTTTTCCATTCTGTGTGCAGGAACTTCTTGGGAGGACAGTTTTGTTCCCACAGGGTGAGATTGGCCTCCAACATTCTGCTTTTTAGAAGTTTCCCCAGATAGCTCTGAGATCCTGTTTGGTATTGGTGACCTCTCCCTCATTAAGTTTGGGTGAGCCCTGGGGTCTCAGTCATGGAGCTAATAAGGAGGCTCCTTGAGATCTGATTTCCCCTCCTTGGGCCCCTGATGGGCTCTGCTCTCCTTCCCACCCAGCTGAAGTGCTACCACAAGAAGTTCCGGAGCCCCGCCCGAGATGTCATCTTCCGAGTGCAGTTCCACACCTGTGCCATCCATGACCTGGGGGTTGTCTTTGGGAAGGAAGATCTTGATGATGCCTTCAAAGGTGGGCTCATTGAATAGAGACATAGACCTAGCAAGGAACAATACCACAAAGTAGAAGAGCAATAATGGAGGAGCTATGGCAACAGTGAAGGGGGAACCATTTTTTGAGGGAAGGAAATGTGGTTAGGGAGGTGTCTCCCTTTGCTTCTTTATCTATTTAAGATTTTGTCTGTATCACATTCAGACCTGGGACAATATCCACATCCATTCACCCATTCACTCATCCATCCATCCATCCATCCATCCATCCATCCATCCATCCATCCACCTACTCATCTAAATCCATCCATCCATCCACCAAGAAATACTTGTGGGTCTATGTGTGCCAGGCATGTGCTAGACCCTGGGGTTACAAAGAGAAAGAAGTCAGGCCCTACCCTCAGGGAACTCACAGTTCCATGGGAGAAAGAGACACACAAGCGGGGTACAATGAAGTGGTGCTTGCAGTGATGGAGACATGCACAGGCATGATGGGTGGCCACCATTCCTACTGTAACTTCTCTTCTCACAAGCAGTGGATGGTAATCTGTCCAGACTGGGCTTCGGCCAAGACCAGAGAGTAGAGCTGGGGCTTGGGGGTTGGGGGGGATGGAGAGGAGCCTGACCCCCCCAAGTGTAGTCTGGCTCGTGCAGTAGAAAGATGCTTCTGTGATGAGTTTCTTCTGTACTGGAGCCAGGAGGACAGAAGCAGAAGATTCCATGATAATTACAGAACAGAATGTAAATGTTATCAGTCTTAACAGGGAAAAATAAAGGGGTAACAGACCACATAAAGGTCAAGTTGGTAGAGGCAGGGGAAAGTAGGGGCACAAACTTTCTCCTCTTACACAGAGGGAGTCAGGGGACACCATTGAAAATGGACAGCTCAAGAAATAGAGGCTTAGCTATAGTATTAAGTAAGAAATTAAGTATTAAGTAAGAAATACCACTACTACTAGATTTAATAGGAAGGGAGGTAGGAGTGGTATTAGTGGGCCAAATTCATTATCTTCATGGTGGTCAATCAATGGAGATTCCTTGAAATTGGTATATAAGGAAATGGTGGCATAAAAATAGTGGCTATTATTTAGAGTCTTAGAAGTAACTGCTAGTAGAACAAGAAATGGAAATGGTTGGGAATGGTTATCTCAGGCAAGTAGGACCGGGGCCAAAGGTGGGCAAGAGGCTTATTTCATTATATGTACATGATATTATCAACCATATATATGCATCTTATTTTAACCTTCTCCAGAAAGATTAAAGTTGGAGTCCTTTTTGGGAATTAATTGCTCATTTTTGTCTTTCCTTCTCCCTTTTCCAGATGATAGATTTCCAGAATATGGCAAAGTAGAATTTGTATTTTCTTATGGACCAGAGAAAATTCAAGGTATAAACTTGTTAGAGTTCATTTTTCACCCCTTGCCTCCATCCTAACCTGTCCTCTCCCCACGCGCAGCATTCTCCCACTGATGCGCTCTACAACTATCAAGTTACCTATGAATGAGAGGCAGGCCAGCAGTAAAGGATCTGGGTATCACAGTGGACCCCCAGCTAAATGTGAACCAATGACTTATTCTTTGGATAATAAAAATAAAAGAGCTGACCAAGAGGTGCTGGGCTGGATAAACTGTTCTGGTCCCATTAGGTCACCATCCCATTATATTCAGAGACTGAGGCTGTGGCAGATCAAGGGAGTGGCTGAAGGGACATTCAGAGGTACTAGATGGATGAGAAGTATTTATGAAAACTGAGGTGGTTCAACCTGAAGATGAGAAGGCCAATTTAATAGTAGCTGTTGAGCCTTTAGACTGGTTATATGTGGAGACCAGTTGTTCTCCATCCTATTTGAGAATAGAATGAGACGAGACGAAGTTAGGCTACAGATGGAGGGACTCTGGGAAGATTCCAGGAAGGACTGCCAGGTCAGGAAAGGGACTTGCCCTAGGAAGCAGGACGTGCGGCTTGTGCGGTCTCCATCTTTCCGTGGATGTGTAGGAGAGACTGCTTCCCCCCTCACATTTCTGCCTGGAGCCGGGAGCGTCTTAAGTGGGAGTCAGGGGAATGGCTAGAATGACCTTGTGTCCTCTCAGTGTCCGGCTGTGATTTCCCTGTCGTCCCTGATCCCATGTTGCTCATCACAAACCTCTTCCACACTCCCCCTGACTCCAGGGGCAGACTTTCTGGTCTCCTGGAACTGCCCCAGGGGCCTCTGGGACACGGAAAAGGAAGAGGCAGACATCTAGCCGGAGGGGCCCCCAGCTTTCTCCTTCATTCCTCAGAGTCCTGTCTTGATTTACCCCTATAACCGGGTATGAGCCTTTTCAAGAATGCAAGAAACCAGGGGCGCCTGGGTGGCTCAGTCGGTTGAGCGTCTGACTCTTGATTTCAGCTCAGGTCATGACCTCAGGGATCTCGTGGGACTGAGCCCCGTGTTGGGCTCCGTGCTGGGCGTGGAGCCTGCTTGGGGGTCTCTCTCTCCTTCGCTCTCTGCTCTGCCCACCCCCCCCCCATAAAACAAAACAAGACAAGAGAAGACTGCAAGAAACCAGACTCCTGGGTTCTCTGTCCACTCTAAGCCCCTGGCTGCACCCCACCGTGGTCAGGAAAATGAGAAGCCCAACAGGGAGCAGCCCTGGGGGAACTGTTGGCTTCTTCTGTTTTTCCAGCTGCTGATCCTTTTTTATTCCCCCCCGCTTTCTCTTTGCTGCCCTCCCACCCCATTCCTTCAGGCATGGAACACCTGGAGAACGGGCCGAGCGTGTCGGTGGACTACAACACCTCCGACCCCCTCATCCGCTGGGATTCGTATGACAACTTCGATGGGCATCGAGAGGACGGCCTGGAGGGTAGGTGGCACCCGGGCTTCCAGCTCCCCTCCACGCAGCACCGCCCTGCTCCCATGGCCTCGGCACTGCTGGTGGGCTGTGGCACCATCCGGGGTTCAGTGGGGGAGGCAGAGGACAGATCCGGGGCACCTGGGAGTGCTCCCAGTTGGGTGGGGGCCGATAAGACAAAAGAGGAATGTGTGAAATAATGAAGACAGAGCTAAAGAATGCAGCCAAACAGCCACAACGACCTGACTGGCAGAGGAGGGGTTCTTGAGAGCTGGAGTGGCCTGGGAGGGCTCCTTGGAGGAGGGGGCATTGAGTGGCGCTTGACAAAACTCCCGTGCAGCAAACGCAGCACTTTGTTAGATTTCTTTGAAACCTGCTCTTAGATGTTTCCAGGCTCGTGGCCTGACTTCCCTGGGGTCAGAGCACTAGGAATTAGACACAGCATGCAGGGCCTACCAGCTTTCATCAATAGCCAACAAAAATGTTTGAGAGCTGGAAACCGATAAGCTCCAAAATTTGAAAAGTAAGACACAGTCGAAATTAATGCATGTTTAATTTAGCTAGAAAACCTAGCATTATGTCAAGTGGGCAACTGCAACTCAGTTCAGTCCTTGAGAGTTAGATGTGGGTTATTTGTTTGTGAGGTTGATTTGAATGTGGGAGGTGGGGCGGGGCTTCCAAAAGTTAGCAGGCCTGGAGCCCAGGAGCCCTTGAGATGCCTGTCTGGGGTTTGGCATAGACTCGCTTTTCTGATTTGGTCCTGGGACTGCAGCCTGCAGCCTGCGGGAGCTGGAAGGATCCTCAGGACTGTGGGCCCATTCCCCAGTCTTCCGTTGGGGAGAACTTAGACCCTTCCCGCCCTCGAGGGAAGGGTCTTCTGATTTACCCCCACCGCCCAGGATAGGTCCTTTCAAGGGCACCAGCTCCCAGCCTCTGGGCTGCAGCTCGTCCTAGGGAGGGGCTGTGCTGTCCAGGGGACTTTGGGCCCTGTGGCAGAGCCGGGTTAGGGAGAGCCAGGTCTGCACCCCCCTGCCTCCTTCCACCTTCTTCTCCAGGGTTTTGGATTTGTTGACTCCACCCTGCAAGCCTTCTAGGTCTTTTCTTGAAAAAAGATTCTCCCTCTGACCTTTGAGATACCAGAATGAGCGACAGATTTCAGAGCAAGTGGGATGCGGGCGGTGGTTGGGCTAGAATTTAGGGCCTGATGAGAGCATGTTGTTTACAGGCAGGATTGCAAAGTGGATGGCTTGTCCTCAAGCCTACCTCAGTTCCCGTCCTCCCCATCCTGCCCCCAGAGGCCCAGACACCCCACCCTGCCGAGGTACCGCCCCAAGCCCTCCTCCCCACTGCTTCGGCCCCCTCTGCTGTGCTGAGTGGCTAGGGAGAGGGCAGAGGATGAAATGAATTAGTTCTGAGCTACCAGTGGCTGCCAGCCTAATTGTTCATCCTTCTGGGGATGTTTGCATTTTTAACAAGAGCACTTGGCAATTTGAAGGTATTTTCAATATGTCCCCATCTCTCCCTGCTGTGGATTCCGTGCAATGGTAAATGTAAAAACCTTCTGTAAACTGTAAGGGGCCAGGGAAACAAAAGGTAAGCTAGTTAGGGGAAAGGGGAGGCTGGGGAAGGCCCGGTGGGGACACAGTGGCCATGAGGGAAGGCAAGGGGCAGACAGCGGAGCAGAGGGGGACCGCAGTGGTGAGAGGCAGGAACGGGGAGGAAGGAGAGGCTGAGCGAGCCCCCGACTCTTCTCTCGTCATCCGTTCCCCCAGGCAGGGGGACGGAACCAGTGGGACTTTGGGGCCAGTGAAAGGTCAGCTCATCCTGCAGGGACAGAGGGGCTCCCGTCTGGAGGCTGAGAAGCCGGCCCGGTGCCCGAAGAGTGGGAAAGGAAGGCAGGGGAAGCAGAAGGAGGCTCTGCTGTCCTTTTCCCTGGCCTGGTCTGTCCTGACTACGGTTGGCCTGGACCGGGAGCTACACGGTTCGGGTGGTCACCGGGACAGACCCTGCCTGTCCGCCACCGCTGGGCTGCATCCCCCACAGGGACGGGAAAGCCAGCTGTGGGGTGGGAGCAGTGATCATTATTCCAATCCTGCTTCTGGAGGCACTTCTGGAAGGTTCTAGGTTCTGGGGCCCAGAGAGAAAAGCATTTTCTTCTGGCTAATTTTCTTGGTCCAGAGGTCCAGAGAGGGAAGTAGGAGACCTGGGCCTGTCTCCTTAGTTGTGGGCAAGACTCTGTGCCTCAGTTTCCCCATGTACTAGTTGGGGTAAGGGCACCTAACCTCCAAGATTCCGGGGTGCTGAGGAGATGGCTCCAGCTGGAGCCTGGAAGGTGCCTGGGGGCTCCCTGGAGTGGCCCTAGGGCTGGGGGGATGGGCTCTGCGGGTATGTGGTACCCCAGGTGGAGCTGCCTGCTCCCTGAGGAGGTCACAGACTGGGAGAGGCAGGCTAAGCCCGAGGTGCTGTAGTAGAGTGGGTGAGCATGTGTGCTTGAGGCCCGACCGCCTGGGTCCGGTCCAGGTCCCAGATGCCCCCCTGTAGCTGAAGGCCTTACTTAGCCTTCCTATGGTCTCAGTTTCCTCTTCTACAGACTTGGGGTGTCATTGGCATAATGTACCCATTTTCATGGAAAACAGTTTAGGTAGGGGTCCAGAATGTGGCCTCCAGAGCCAAATTATCCAGGTTCAGATCCTTTGACAAGATGCTGTCCTCTCAGGGCCTCAGTTTGCTCTGCTGTGAAAGGGGGATTCAGCCGACAAATCATCTGGAGCACCTTCTGGGGAGTAGGAGCGGGGGCGGCGGCCTGTTGTGGCTCCTCAGGAGTCTCTGACATGTCAGTTGTGACTGTGGCCAGCATCTAAGGCGTCTGCAGACAAGGCTAAGGGGGAGGGGCGCTGTTGGCCTTGAGAGTCCCCTCTGGCTTTGCCACGCTCCAGCCGCTGCAAGTCACCATTTCACCTAACGCTCACAGCTACTCTGTGAGGTGGGTACTGGTAATCGTGCCTGGGTAGGGAAACTGGGGCACAGTGGGGTTCAGTAACCTGCCTGGGTAGGGAAACTGGGGCACAGTGGGGTTCAGTAACCTGCCTGGGTAGGGAAACTGGGGCACAGTGGGGTTCAGTAACCTGCCTGGGTAGGGAAACTGGGGCACAGTGGGGTTCAGTAACCTTTATTGCCTCGCCAGTAAAGAGCAGATCTGGGTGTGGAACCCCAGCGCTAACCACCGTGCTGTTTTGGTAACCACAGATGCCTGTATTCCGGGCGCCAAGTCCCGTGACACTCCCTGGGTGCCACTGAGCTTGGATGAATCTGCCCCCTCCGTCCCCACCTCTCACCACTGGGCCGAGCAGAGGACCCCTGTCCTGAGTCTCAGGGTGAGGGAGGGTTTGGACACAGTGGTACCTGGAGCATAGCAGCTGGGGGAGCACTGGGCTGGCCCCGTGGCAGGTGCTCAGCTGGGCTTCAGTGCAGGGAAGAGCTGAGGCGCATCCCTTGACGTCCCTACACTGCCCCCCGCCCCAGGAGGGTGTGGGGCTGCTCACAGTGCGATGCCCTGGTGCGGGGATGGCCTCGCAAAATAGGTAGTGTGTCTGAGGTGAGGTGAGGCCATTTCTGGAAGTGGCACACCTCTCCTATTTCAGGTCCGGTGAGGCAGGGGGATCGGAGAGGCCCGGCCAGTCCCTCTGGAGGCCACCGGGTGACTCAGAGGGGAAGCCAGGGGGCGCTGAGCCAGGCACTGGGGAACAGAGAGAGATTATCTCTGGCCTGGGCTGCTCCTCGAGGGCCCCCTGCTTGCCATCAGCCCTCCACCCCCTGTTCCTCCTGCTCCTGCAGGTGACCCTGACTTAACCCTCTGTGCCGGGAGCTGCTCTGTGTTTAACCCCTTCCTCGATGCCTGCACCCCCATCTCCTCCCAGCCCCCCCCATTCCCAGTTCAAGTTTCCACCCCCTCAGGACATCGCTGAGCGATCTCGGCAGCAAAATGAGGGAAGAAAATCCACGGGACTTCTCTTCTCTGGGGTGGCCCAGGCCAGTCATGGAGCCTGTCTGATGCCCCACTCCCACGGTGAGGACCCTGAGGCTCGAGAGGCCGGGGACCTGCCAGAGGGGGAGGAAACCCTCACGCGTGGAGCCCCACTTTGTGGGACCTCCACTCCTGTTGTACTGACCCCATTGCGCCGATGGGTGTCGTGCTGGGGTGGAGGTCATGACATCGGACATGGGGTTGCTGTTGAATCCAGGGGTCTGACTCTGGTCCCTTCCCACCTCCCTCGGAGCTCAGTGTATTCAGCGCTCCACACCCCGTAATTCGGGTGGCCCTTGCAGATGCTTGTCCAACTTGTTACACCTTCAGAGGGCAGAGAGCTCACCACCACATGTGTCAGGCTGTTTCACTTTGGACAGGTCCAGAAGTTGAACCAGAAATAGAGGGAAAAGGGAGAGTTGCTTGTGTGTGGTGGACCATGGATGCTCAGGGACCCTTATGTCTCCTTGCACTCAGGCCAGAAGGAAGGGGAAGTGATGAAAGGTGAAGAATCAGACAGAATCTCAATATCAAGAACTTTCTGACTGGAGAAGGGTCCAGGCCTTGGGACATGTGGCTGGGGAGCAGGGGAAGCACCTGCCATCTCCGGGACTCCTTACATCGGGAGGAGCACCCTCTGGTGAACCCCACAGGCTGGTGTCTGAATCTGTGTGGGCGGTCGCAACAAAATCCCACAGACTGTGTGGCTTCACCAGCAGACAGGCATGTTTCCACAGTTCTGGAGGCCAGAAGTCTGGGAGCACAGTGTCAACAGCCCTTGTAGAGGGTGGGCTTCTCCCTTACCTCCGTCCTCCCTCTGTGTGCATCTGCGTCCTGGTCCCTTCTTTATAAGGACACCAGTCAGGTGGGACTGAGGGCCCACTCCTGCGACCGCGTTTTAACTTAATTCCCTCTTTAAAGGCCCTGTTTCCAAATACAGTCCCATTGTGAGGTCCTGGGGGCTAGGACTTCGACATATGAACTTGGGGGGGAAACACGTCAGCCCATGACACCGAGGAAGGAGTTTTCTGGGTTGCCTGTAGTTGGATGCCTGGAGCCTTGGTCCTGAGTTGGGGGAGGGGGGAAGAGAAGGTCCAGGGCGGGGGAGGGGAAAATGGTCTGGCCCCCCACCAGCCTCCTCCTGGCAGGCTGTCTCTGTCTTCCTCTGGTTTGGTCTGGAGCCTGCCAGCTCAGCGCTCTGGCTGACACCACATTTCACAGCCTCCAGAAGCCCCATTAGCTGTTTGGCCTGAGTTCTGAAGCCCCGTGCCCAGATCCCAGCTCCCTGTGGGTGGGAGTGGGGCTGTATTTTTTGCCTATGCTGCACAGAGCAGCCTCCAAATTCCTCCAGAGTGTTCCAGGGCAAGCCTTCTCGGAAGCAAGTTCCATACCAAGAGCCGTGGGCTGCCTTCCACCTCCAAGCAGCCCAGAGGCTGGCCAGGCCTGAGTTGCCTCACTGTCCTCATTCACTTCTCCTGTCCCCTAACCTCCTTGGACATTGAGTCGTTCAGGGTCTCTCACAACTTAAGTGGGTATCGGGGAAGAGGGGTGTGTGCCGGGCACAGCAGCGGATTGCTCAGGGCCAAAAGAAAGAATGGAGACCATGACAAGCCCCCGGGCCTGGCTGCAGATGGCAAGGGCACCTGGGAACCAGCCCACTTCTGGGTTTCTCCTGTGTGGTGCCCATCAGGCCCTCCTTTGTTTTTGTGGGAAGTCCCCCAAGAGCCAGGGGCTGGTGACAAGGGGGTGTGGGTTTGTGCCCAAGCTTCTCAGCCCTCGGAGGAACTGTGAGGAGAGACATTCCCTTTCTCAGGGGTGAGCTTCCAGTTCTGTAGGACACCCAGTGCCTCCTAAAGCGCTGTTGTCTGAGCTGGGGAAGAGCCTCCGTGATGGCAGCCAAGAGTCCCTGGTCTGCGGTGACTTCTGAGCTGGGCTTGTCCAAGAATTCTCTGATTTTTTTTTTTTTTTTTGGAGAGAGAGGAAAGAGGGAGGGAGAGAGACACAGCACATAGTCAGAGAGTGAGGAGGAGAGAGGAACAGGCAGGAGACCAGCAGAGAGAGACAGACAGATACTGGCCTGGAGATTTGGGTTCTGGGTGTCCTTGGTAACTCCTTTTCTTTAGTTCTCCCTTATTTCTTGTAAAACGAGGGGATTGGAGGACTGGTTCTTTCTGTTTCTTTGAGCTTGAACATTGTTTCTTTCTGTGAGTTGGGAGGCGCTAAGATGGACCTGCTGAATTTCCCTCTCAGACCTTCCCACCTCATGAGCTTGGAGCAGGGAGAACAGTGTGGCTCAGTGGTGGTTGTAGAAGTCAGGAGAGGCTTGGTTATGCTGGGTAAAAAACAGCCCCAAATTCTTACTCCAAAAAAAATATATATATATATATATATATATATATATATATATATTTCTTGCCCATGCTGCAAGGGGCCTGTGTTTATGTGGGTTGGCAAGGGGCCTGTGTTCATCGTTTTTACTCCAGGCTGGTGGTGGCTTCATCCCATAGGTGTTTCCGTCATTGCTGCCACAGTGGGTAGAGGACACTGTGACATGCCTCCTGCTTCTGCCCGGACGTGACACACGTGCCTTCTGCTGACATTTCATTGGCCAGAGCAAGTCACACACCCAAGCCTAACTTCAAAGGGGGCAGAGAAATGCACGGGGCACGGAAGATGGAAAGTGGAAATGATGTTGGACAGATTAAGATCTACTATAGGGATGAAGTCTGTGGGATCTAGAGTCTAGATCTGGTTCCAAGCCCTGTTGTTTATAAGTGTGTTTCTTGGTCAAGACACTACCTCTCTGAGACCCAAATGTCATATCTATAAAATGGGTACAATAAGGGTCCTTTCCTCATGAGATTGTTGTTAAGATCCAATGAAGTCATGTATGTGAAAGGTGGAATCCAGAGTGCCTGGTATGTACTATGCTGGTGGTAATTTGTGTCTATTATTATTATTATTATTATTATTATTATTACTATTGAAGTGCTGGAGGAGGGAAGGTAGAGAGGTGATTTCAGGGTACACAAGCCCTCTCTTCTTGAGAAAAATTCCACATCCCCCTGGTCCCTCCACTCTCTGGGAACCATCTGTAGCTGGCTCTGTTCCGGGAGCCTCACTGTCTCTTGGGAGTCGGGAGACTTGCCTCTGACATCACCTTGCTGTGTGACCTTGGAAAAGTTACTTCTCTCTGGTTCTCAGTTCCCTTATCAGTGAATCGGGGAGGATGGATTCCAAAGGGGATTCAGCTCTAAAGCCCTAACGATGATCATGGTACCAGCGCCAATGACTAGATGATAGCGAGCCTTGGTACCCGCCTGGAGCCAGGCACCACCAACTCCCCTTTCTCCTGGTTACTCCTCCCCAGTAGGACTACTAGGCACAACTTGTAGGGTGTGCTTATACAGCCCCTTTCTTTGTCTGCCACTGTCCTTAATCTGGTCTCTGCTCTCCCTGTGCCCGCATGATAATAGGGCGAGTCCCGGGCCTGTTGTGGCTACTCTCAGGGAATGAAAGCCCTTCTGGTCCGTCGACAATGTGCCCAGTGCCCGTGGACTGGGCACTTCGGTCAGTCCGCTCTCTTCCCCTTTGTTGGCTCCTGCCTGGTACCAGTGGTGTGTGTACGTGTGCGAGGAGGCTCACTGGGTTTTCCTGACTTATGGGAAGAGAGGGAAGGAGGGAGGGAATCAGGAGGGCTTCCTGCCCACCGGGCACACTCTCCTTCAGGCAGGGGATGCGTCCCTCACTCCCTGCAGCCTCCTCCTGCTGAAGTCGGTTCAGCCCAACAGGTGGCCCTCTCGGACTGCATCTGAGGGGGCCCCAGGCCGGCCTCCGTGCTCTTGGCCTCAGGCAAGCCTGGGATGGAGGTGGCCAAGGCAGCCCCTCTGTCTGTCCCCCCGCCTGCCTCTCACCTTTCAGACTTTCGGACCTGAGCCAGGCTTTGTCTCCCCTGTGCTTTGTGCTCTGGAAGACTCACTGAGATTGGGGGAAAAGCCCCCAGCAGCAAAACAACACCGTCCAAAATTTCTCTTGGACTCTCCCCCTTCCTGATCCTTTTCCTCCTGACATGGATGTGTGTGAGGTAGTTTAGAGCCACAGAACACTTTTCAGCCTTCCCTCTCTCTTAAAAAAAAAAAAATAAATAACAGCTAATATTATATATTCCCAATATCATGTGATAAAATTGTATTCATGGATATAACTTAATAGCGGCACTCCACCTGTTTTAAAGTATACGATTCAGTGGGTTTTAGTATATTTGGGGTTGTACAACCATCACCATAACCTAACTGTGGAAACTTTTCATCGCCCCCCCCCCGCCATTGACAGCCACCCCCCATTTCTTGTCCCCATCTGTCCCGACAGATGTGAATGTTCTGTAGATTTCCTGTAAATGGAATTATCCAGCACGCGGCTTTCTTTCACTGAGCATAATACTTTCAGGGCGCATCCATGTTGGAGTGTGGGTCAGTGCTTTGCTTTGGTTGCTGAATAACACTCCATTTATGGCCACACCACAGTTTGGTCATACATATCTCAGTCGACAAATGTTTTCTTTGTGTCCACTTTTTGGATATTTTAAAGAACGCTGCTGTGGACATTCGTGGACCAGTTTTCGTGTGGACTCTGGTTTTCACTTTTTCTTGGGTAGATATCTAAGGGTGGAATTTATGGGCCATAGGGTTGCAATACGTTTAATCATTTGAGGACCTGCCAGACTGTTTTCCAAAGTGGCCGCACCATCTTACATCCCCTGAGGATTCCAGTGTTTCCTCCCTGCTTCCTGTCTTTGGGGCTCTAGCCATCCTAGTGGGTATGAAGTGGGACCGCACTGTGGTTTGGGTTTGCATGTCCCTCATGATCAGTGATGTTGAGCATCTTTTCACATGGTAACTGGCCACTATAGATCCGTTTTTAGAGAAATGTCTATTCACATACTTGGCACACTTAAAAAAAATCCTTTTTTTTTTTGTTTGTCCAGTTGCTATTGAGTTATAAGTTCTTTATCTATTCTGAAAACAGGTCCCTTATCAGATAAGTGATTTGCGGGTGTTTTCTCCCCTTCTGTGGATTGTTGTGTCTTCCTTCGCTTGATGCCGGCAGTGTCTTTCTGCAATGCTTTTGTGCTGATCGCCTGCCTTACTCCCGGCGTGAGGCGTTCATCTTCCTCGGACCTCTGTCACAACTGAGATCCCAATACTTCCACGTTGACATCTGTCTGGTTGCAAGTCAGGTTCCCATTTTATAGATGAGGAAACAGGTAGGAGCAGAGTGGTTGGGGGCCTCGTCCAAGGTAGTGTCCTGAGTAAATGGTGGAGGCAGGATTCCAGTGTGGGGGCCTGGAGCCAGAGTTAGGGATCGATACTCCTTCCTAGCATTTAAGGATCTTGATCGAAAAGATTATTCGTCTCCAGACTGAAATGCACTCGGCTGCTTGGTCTGATCTCTTTCCAGCCCCAGAGCTGGTGCTTCAACGGGCTTAGGAAAACGGCCCCATGACACAGAGAGGGAGGCCACGTCTCAGATCCCTGGATAGCAGAACAGGACAGAAGTGCATGATTTCTGCCCCCGCAGTGCCTCAGCCACCCACATGGCCCCGTGTCCCGTCATCTCCCCGAGGCCAGGCAGGATGAGGGAGGGTAGCCCCTCCTCCAGAAGGTGGCCCCTTTGGGTTGGGAGTGAGGCAGTTAGGCAGCAGGGGAACATAGCCCCTGTGCCCACTCTAGAAGAACACTTGTGCCCCATGCTGAATATTTGCCCCTGACCTACTTCAATCGTGTTTGGCTATTCTTGCCTTCTGAACTTTCGGGGAAGATGTGGGAGGAACCAGGAAGAGAGGGGTGCAAGATTGCAGGTGGTCCCAAATAATTCACGAGGAGGTTCCAGGGATCCCAGAGTGATGCGTCTGCCCCATACCTCTGAGCAGAGGGTTTTAGGGGCTCTCTCCTCTGACCGAGAGCCTGGGGTTCGACGCCAGACTGATTTTTGTTCCGAAATCCTAACCTGGTTGCTGGAGAGGGCAGCCCTTCTGGCATGTGACTTCAGGGGATGGGGTAGGGGGACAGAGATGGGCAGAGAGGGAGAAATTCACAGCTGCTGCAGAAATCTTCTGTCCCTGTTCTGTCATGTCCTATAGGACACAGGGCTTAGTCTGCAGCAGGAAGGGTTTGAGTTAGCCACCTGGTAGAAGTTCGTGGCTGTGAGAGAGGGGCTCAGCGGTGGTGGGGAGGTCGGGTCCTTGTCCTCTTGGCACCCTTGGGCAGAGATGTCAAGGAGCAAGGGAGATGGGTCTCTATGTGGGATGGCCTGCACAGACATAGTGACAGAGGCAGGGATAGAATGGCTTCTTGAGGAGGGTCTGGTACCTTCTCTTCCCCCAGGTGGGGGGAGTCCTCTCTGCTGACTTCCTGCAACGGTCAAGAGTGCTGAGACTCCAAATGCAAAGTCGGCCTGACCTTGTGGGTAGAGAAGATGACACCACTGACCCAGCATCCGCCAGCCACCTGCTTAGTGGGGCGAGGCGGGGCTTGTCCTGGTGCCCTCAGACCCTTCTCTGGCTCTGCTCTGCGAGGCAGCTGGTAGGCAGGGAGAGTGGTGTCTGCCCCTGGAACATTCAGTAAACCAATACCCTCCGGAGTGAATGTGCCTTCGGTCCTCTGTAATCTCTGCCATCGGGTGGAGGTTGGAAGGCTGGAGCCACACTCGGAGCAGACCAGAGCTCCTGGCCGGTGGCCTGGGCCGCACGTCTGCCCTCCTGCTGTGCTCAAATATCCAGCTCCAGCCAGGGCTGGAGGAGAGTACTCTCCACCCCCCGCCCTTCTCCTCCTCTGCCAGACCTGTAGACAAGCGCAAGTTAGCTAGAGCCCGCAAAGCACCGACTCTGACCATGTCCAAGGAAAGACATCGAAGCTTCCATTAATCAGATCTTGCTTCCTCCCCAGCTGGGGCTTCTTTTCATCCATCATCCCTCGTGCCTTCCTTCCCTTCTTCCTTCTCTCCTTTGCTTTCTTTCTCCCAAATCCTTACTGATCACCTCCTAGGTGGTGGGCGCTGCGCTGGCCCCGACACTATAGGGGCCGTAGAAAGTCGTGCCCTGGAGTTGCCTGCAGACAGAGCGGGAGGGGGTGCGGCACCATCCGCTGCGTCCCAAGGCCACGCGGAGAAGGATCCTCGTCCTCTTCTCAGGAGAGAGGCAGCTACGGTGGCGCTCGGGGGTGGGGGAGCAGCCCTGCAGAGGGGCTGCGTTTGTACTGGGTCTGGGAGGGGGACGTGGCATGGAGAGCAGAACTGTTTTCCAATCTAGAAGTGGCATAACAACATTGCTCCAAGGCTAGCTAGCGGAGGGAAAGAAAAGCAGTCGATTCAGAGTGAGCTCGCTCTCACCACTGCTGTCGTCCTCGGGTGGGTGGGTGGGATGCTGGAGCCTGTGAAGGCGGGCGTGTTGGAGAGGATGGAGGTGAGCGTGAGGGGAGCGCCTAGGGAGCTGCATACTGGGGTCCAGGAGGGGAGTGAGAACCAGGAGAGTCGGAGAAAAGACAGCACAAAATCACACACACAAAAAGCACAGAATCCTGCTGCAGATGAATCCGTTTGCCTTCTGTTGACCTTGGGCAGATAGGTTAGCCTTTCTGAGCCTCAGTGTTCCCACCTGTAAAGTGGGGCAAGGATGGCACCTCTCCTCTGGGACTGGGGATTACATGAGATCATCTGTGGGCGCCTAGGTCTGTGCCTGTGCACACTAAGTCAGCGGTTCATGTTTGTTGTTACTGATACCACTATCTGACCTTGGGAGCTATTTTATAAAATGCTTCCCGGAGTGCAAGTCAGTTCATTTTTTGATGATCGTAGTTGTTGACCTGGACTTTGAACCTGGGCCTCTGGCTACACGTTCCACGTTCTTTCTACCACGCGGAACCAGGTGTGGGTGTCTGAACCTTTTCCCTGACACCCTCCAAACGCCAGGCTCCGTTCCCATGCAGAACTCCTCCCTCTGCTCTGGGGTTGGAGGACTTGTGAAGGTCACACCAATAACTGGGGGCAGAGCCAGCCCTAGCTCCCAGGGTCTTTTCAGGGTCTTCACCTCCACGGGTCCTGCCTCCCTGGCACCAGTCATCCGTGATGCCCAGGCTATGGGTTATGGTGACTGCTGGCGTAGCCCTAACGTTTCTTCTTTCTCTTCCATTTGAGAAAACAGAGTGCAGGGGAGTGAGAATAACATGATTGTAAGGGTAACCTTGAATCGGCTCCACCAACAAAGAAGAAAAAAAGAAAAAACAAATTGCGTGTGTTCTTTGGTACATGGACTATCCTCAGTAACATTCACTCATTCAGTCAACAAATATTTCACTGAGAGCCTACTATGTGCCAGTCACTGTTCTAGATACTGAAGATATAGCTGCGAGCAAAACAAAGAGCCTTGCCCTTTGTTTTGGGCCTCATGATGATATTCTAGTGGGAGAAGAGAGACAATGGAAAAAAATTTTAAAGACATTATAAGTAAATGACAGAGCATGCTAGATAGGTGATGAACACTCTGGGAGAAAATAGAGCAGAATAGGGCTGGTTGAGGGGGGTTGAGGGGTGAGTTGAAATTTTTTAAAGCTGATCAGCCCAGCCCTCACTGAGGAGGAGACATCTGAACGAAGACTTGAAGGAGGTGAGAGAGTCAGCCAAGAAAATATCTGAGGAAGAGCATTGCCAGTAGGGGGGCAGCAAGTGCAAAGGTCCTGAGGCAGCAGCTTGCCTGAGACGTAGGCTTGGGAAGCATCAGAGGGGCCAGTGTCACTGCAGTGAAGGCTGTAAGCAGTGAGGTCAGAGGTAATGGGGACCAGGTCATCGGGAGGTCTGGTAGCCATTGCAAGGATTTGGCTCATATCCTGAACTTTTTCATCTAATGATGTGTCATAGAGACCCTTCCATAATAGCTTGTAAAGAGCCATTTTACCTTTCTTGCAGATGTATCCATTCCACTGTACACTTATTCTGTGTTTTATTTAACTGGTATTTAAGTAACATGGACATTTAAGTTGTTTCCGGTCTTTTGTCATTTTTGAAAATGCTGCAGAGAATAACCTCATATGTACCCCATTTTGGTTTGTGCAAGTCTATCTGTGGAGGTGGAGTTTGTAGAAATGGAATTGCTGGGTGAAGAATACATGTATATGTAATTCTGATAGTGCCAAAGTGGCCTCTGTAAGGGTTGTATTGATTGACACTCCCCACCAGCAGTTCGCTTAGGGACTCGGAGGAAAATCCACCTCTGCCTTCTATACGTACGCTCCATACGTGAGACACTATTGGGTACCCATCATTTCCTTTACTCCTCAGGACCCTCCTGTGAGCTGACTAGTCTTGTCCCTATTTCACAGATGAGGAAATAGGCACAGAGAGGTTAAGTAACCTACCAGTGTTTGCATAGCCAGGTGGGTGTAGAGGCTGGAATTCTGATGCCCACCATTTCTCACCGTGGCTTCACAGGGGCAGGGGTCTGAGGAGCTCTGGCCCCCTGCCCCCTGCCCCCCACAAGTGAACATGTGGACCTAGCAGCCTGGGTTTCAGAGGGTTTGAGACTCCTGAAAACAGAGTTAAAATGGAAAGCCTGCTTGCCTGGCTCTGCCGTTGCTGCACCTGCGTTCTGGAGACCCTTGCCGGCCAGCAGCAGGCTGGGAGGAGGCCGTCCGGAGGGACCTGGAGCCACACAGGCTAAGCTGGCCTCCCCTGCCATCCCCCCCTCATCAGCCCCCGTGGTGAGACCTGGCAGTCTGCAATCCAGCTAATTCTGCTCCAGGTGGGGCGGTCCCTGCTGCTTTCTGCTGGGTCAGCTCGCTCCCGGGATTGGGTTTCGGCATTTCACTGATGAAAATAAATCAGCCTCTTTATTGCCCGGCATGGCCCCCACGAGCTCTGCAGCCGGGCGTGTACTTCCAGATTTCCTGTAAGTCACTATTTCTGTCCTAGCCTCCGGGGGCCCTGGGGCTGCCGCAGAAAGAGCATCAGATGAGCTTGGAGCCCAGAGCCACCTGGGCGGGACCAGGCAGGAGAGGAGAATCAGGCTCAGTGCCTGGCTGAGCATCTTCTCTGAGCTGGATCTTTGAGCATCTAGAGCTGACCAGGAGTTCAGGGGTCATGTGGTTGTGCTCTCCCATTGCACAGAGGAACACCCTGAGGCCCATCTGGGATCACTCCTTAGTACTCTGCCCCCTGACTCCCAGGCTACTGCTGTTTGCTACTGGACAGCCTTTTTTCTAGGTCTGTTTATTGTGCAGTGGCCGGTTAGGGACATGAGGACTGAGTGGGAGAGAGTGGGATTTATCTGCCGGAGGCCGGGCAAAGAGACCTGACATCCAAGAGAACTGTCTTGCCTTGGGGGGACATGAGAAAGGAGAACTGGGGGCAGGACCAGCCTTTTCTTGAGGTTCCTTCCACCCATCTGTCTAAATGGGGCGACCATGGTTCATGGCCATGGGGGAACAAGGCGAATTCTAGAGCGCTCCGACAAGGCCCCAGCAAGGTTCTGTGTGCAAAGGGGACTCTGGAGTCTTGCCCCAAACTCCCTTTTCTCCTGCCCCTCACTTTCCGTGCTCAAGCATTATTTGCAAGCACAGGACTCTCTGGCAGGGACGTGGGGCATCCTGCCTCTGATGGCAGACCTGCTGGGGTCTCTCTCCTACCCTCCCGGGCCAGGGCCTATCCAACCCCCGGGGGCTTTATCCAGGCCACAGTGGGACTCCCTTGTCTGGGAAGCAGCTGAGGAGCTGTAGTGGGTGGGCGCCAGGAGCTCTGACTGCCTTGCTTATCCTGGACCGCCCCAGCCTTCACATCCTTATGGCTTGTCAATGCCCTGATGCTTGTCAGAGACTTTGCCTTGGGCTGCACTGATAGCTTTAAAAATTGTCAGCAGCAAAGTGTTCTTTGATGTTTGTTCTCCTCCTTCTCCAGGGGCAGTGAGATCAGATTTTGATATGAAAGCTCAAAGCTGCTCAGATCTTTTCTTCTCCCTTCCTGCCTCCCTGCCCTCCTCCCTCTGTCTGAACACTGCTTGCAAACCTTTCAGAACCAGGCAGGCGCTCTTCATGTGACACAAGGAGAGAAAGAAGCCCGGGGGTAGTGCCCTGGCTCCTGCGTCCTGTCCAGGCCTGTACCCCATGGTTCTGTAGCTTCTGTGGGTCGGGAGAGTCACTTCCAACTTATCCCTCTGCAGCAGGGACTGCCAGCTTCTGGCCCACACCTGCTCAGGTGTGTGAGCTCATGCACGTTGCCTAGCAGACCCCCATGGAGTTGCCTGTATGAGCCTTCCTAATACTGATGCACATGGATGGACCCATTTGGGAAAGGAAGCAGAGACCCAACCAGTTTCGCCACCCACACGCCATCCATACGCACTCAGGCAAAGAACCACAGAGACCGCTCTGCATATACTCACCACCTATGCAGAGAACCACAAAGACCCCCCCCACTCGACATGCACCCACCACTCATTCACAGACCCACATAGGCCTCTACCCCACCGCACGCCCCATGGTGGTGATGGGGGCTCTAATTATAAAACTGCATGGCCAGTCTGATAACCAGTAGTTATGTGTGGTACTTATTGGGCCTGTTTGGGGTCAAGGATGGGGATTGATCCCTAAGGGCAGAGATGGGCTCCTTTGCGTGAATTTTGAACCAGCCCTATAGCGATTCCCTACAAGTTTCCAGGAATGCTTGGAGCCCTGGAAGCATCATTAGGCTACATGCGTAAAAGCCCTAGGGGACCACCTGTTTTGGGCGGGTTGTTCTGAACCAGCATTGTGCTTGGTTGTCACTCTTCACTCCCTTCTTCCTGGTGGATGCCTCCGGCTCTCCCCCTTTGCCCCTCCCTCTCCTTCCTTCTTCCTCTCTGGGAAGCAGAAAAAGCATGACCCTCAGAGTCAGATTGGCCATGTGATCTTAAGCAAGCCACAACTTCCCAGCCTCAGTCTCTTTATCAGGAAGATGGGGCCGATAGTATCTCCCTTGAAAGGCACTTGTGGAAGCAAGTGTGAGAGCATCTGTCGAAGGGCGGGCACACAGTAAATAACCTGCCGTCCCGTTCTGTGGCACTCTCCCATTCTTCCCGGGCCCTCAAGCTCCGCAGCCCCCTCCCCATTTCCCTCCATCCTTCTCCAGGTGGTGGCCATGCCTCGGGAGGCTATAAGAGTGGGGAGAGGCAGGAGGGGGTGTGTGCGTATGCCCCTGACATTTGTCCCACCCGGCCATCTGCCTGCGAGTTGACAGTTCCCTTCCTGAGTAATCCTCTGGCACAGCCGCTCCTACCCTCTTCTCAGGGAACGCTATCCTGGGCCTGGCCCCGGGTTGGGGGACACTTGGAGACCCTGGAAGGCCGGGGCCGTGTGAGGGGTGCCCGGAACCTGCCCTGCCTCCACCTCCCTGAGCTTCACGGTCAGCCCTGCCTCCCCTCTGCGCTGGGCTGGAAGGCGGGAGGAGGTCCCGAGGAGGCCTGTGGACATGTTTTCATCCCACACCCAGCGTCCTACCCCACCGGGCAGCAGGTCTCTCGCTGTGCTCCCCCTTCACACACCTGACGTTCGTTCAACCCCTCGACGCTCCGCACACCCATGCCTTTCTCCTCCTCGTGGTTCTGTGCAGAACCAGCTCTTTTAGAGCTCAGAGTCAACTTGTTCTTCTCTCGCATTTTACCACTCTGGAGACCGAGGCCCAGGCAAGGGAAATGACTTACCCAAGGTCAGGTGGCGAGTCAGTGGCGCAGTGGGGACTGGAAACCGGGACTCGTGAGTCGTAGCGCCGAGCTTTGTCTCTCACACCCCAAACTCCCTCTGCCCTCAGGCTGGCTCACGGCGTCTCGGCTGTGGCATGCCTGAACTCGGACTGGGTAATTGCTCTTTGCTGGGCCCCATCCTCTGTCCTCTGGGATGTTTAGCAGCATTTCCACCCACCAGACGTCAGTTACATTTCTTCTAGATGTGACAGCCCAAAATATTTCCAGACATTGCTCCACGTTCCCTGGGGGGGGCGGGGCCCATCACCTTGGGGGAGGACCACTGGCCTATCTGTCCCCTCAGCCCTTTGCCTCTGGGGCCTTAGTTCTCCCGCGTGTAGGGTGTGAGACAGCCCTTTTCTCTTTTCCTGCTTCCTGTTTCTGTTCCAGGATCGGCTGCTTGAAAATCAAAACACTCAGCCATTTTGTTCCTTAAGAGAAAGAGCAAAAAATCTAGGTTGGGGAAGATGCTTCCACACCTGCCAATGAGAAGCACCGGGCTGGAAGGGGGCTGAAGGAGGGGACAGAAGGAGGCTGGGCTCCCTTCCTCCCTGGAGGACCCTTGGTGTGATTGAGAGGCCCTGCGGCACCCCACTGGCCCAGATATGGGGTCTGTGGGCCAGAGGCTCATCCTGCAGGGGATGGAGCATGCATTAGATCTGCATGTGGACAGTCTTTCTTAGCTGTAGAATTACCCTCAACTATCCCACTCTGTTTGGGTGGCCAGACCCAGAGACCTTGGAGGGTCTAACGTGACAGGGCTTCTGGTGCCCTTTGGGCATCCCCCTCATGGTGTCTGGCTCAGCTCTGGCCATGGAGAGGATTTTCTTCTGGGAGCTGGGGGCCCTGGGTGGTTAGTCTCTGCTCCAGTCCCGGCCCAATATGCAAGGGTGGGAAAATTCCTCCGCCCTGAGTCTTGGACCACATCAGGGTGTGTGTGGGGGCGCCTGATGAACTCAGGATGTCCTCTGGGTTGACCATGCTGAGACTGTAGGAATCATCAGCCTGGGCTGGTGGCCCACAGCTGGGCCTCGTATGGCAAATTTGGGGTCTCCAGTACTACTGAGCATCTGAGGGGCTCCAGAAGGTCACTGGGTCTTGTCCCTGCTCTAGAGCTTGTATTTCATGAAACTGCCCTGCCCAGGGCTGTCTGAGGGGACAGGGCACACCCAGCTGCCTCGGAAGAGTCGACAGTATTTTTGTCTCTCAAGCTTAGCTTCACCCATCTCCCATGCAGAAAGACGTTTGCCCCAGCTATTTGAGAAAAAAATTTTTCTCAAATAGAAAGTGGTAAAATTCGGTATATCCTTTTTCAAACCAGATCTACCACACCCCCTGCCCAGTACTTTCCTGTCTGTGTGAAGGCAGCTGAAATCTTGCCCCTGTCTCCCCGGACCCCATGCAGAAGCCATCTTGGGAGGCGGGAGAGGGGGTGGCATTTTCCGGCCTGCTGTTGGCAATGACCAAGCTGGACAGTCTTGGTATTTATTAGCTGAGCAGCATCATGTTCTCAGAGTCCAGGCTGTTTCATTTGATGCCATGATTTTTGAAAAGGGAAAGGGCAAGGCAAATGATATGCCCTGAAGTTGAAGCATCGGGCATGCGCATTTGCACCCTGGGGGGCGATAAGGTCACCAACGATAGGGTCTCCACCCAATGTGGAGCTGGGTTAGGGGACGAGGAGGAGAAAGCAGAGGTCATGGTCATAGTTGTATATATGTGGCCTCCTCATTGAGAGCATCTCTCTGTGCTGTGTCCCGTGCCAAGTGCTTTATATGTGTTATATCAGTCTTTGCAGTACCCTCTGAGATAAAAATACTAATGTACCCATTTTGCAGATAAAGAAACTGAAGCTCAGAAAAATTAAGGAATTGGCCCAGGGTTGCACTAAGTTAGTAAGTGGTAGTGTCTGGAATCAGAGCAGTGTCTGCTTGACACCCTAAACCTGTGTTCTTAGCCACTGTGTTCCTGAGCAAGAAGGGCTGGGTATAACAGGCCTCATTATTAAAGGTATGGTGTCCAGAAAGTGGGAGGTGATAGGCCTATGGGGCTCCTTACCGGTCAGAGAGCCACATGGATTGTTTGTGGGTCCCTTGCTTCAGGGTGATAAAAACCACTGGAAGCAAGTGGTCAGGTAGGGAAGAGAAGCAAAGGGAGGGTATGGTGTGGTGGGTTCAGGGACTCCAGGCTGGGTCCAGGGGAGACCGGGCCTGTCAAAGAAGAGACTTGGGAGGACATGCACACCACGTTTAGTATCTAAAGAGCTCTCGTGTGGCAGAAATTTGGCTTGTCTGAGCCATCCCACAGGGCACCATACGGCCAGTTAGTGGAAAAACAACAGGGGGCTAAAATCTACTAGTTACAGCCATCGAAAGATGAAATGGGTGTTTTGGGGAAATAGTAAGATTCCCCATAACTGAAAATAGTTAAGCGCAGTTAGCATTAGTTTTTCCCAAACCTGGCTGCCTCCCATTGTCAGCTGGGCAGCGTTTTACAATTCAGATTTCCCAGGCTCCACCTCTCACAATTCTGCTTCTGAAGGTCTGGGGTGGGGTCAGGGGATCAGGGTTTTTATAAAACTCTCCCCAGGGCCTTCTGGTGCAGCCAGTCCTTAGATGGGAGCAGAGCACCATAGGATGGGGTTGTTACTTCCAGGGACTGTGGTGTGGTGGTGTTTCCAAAGTGTGGTATGTCGGCCAGGTTGACAGTTACACATAAAATGATTTTAGGTGCATTTATTTTAATGCATATTAGAAGAAAAAAGTATAGACTTTACACTATATGTATATATGATTATTGATGCTTAGAACTACTTGAACTTAAGTTTATTTTAACAATTACAAAATTTTGTTTTATTTTTTTTAAGTTACAAAATTTTATAAAAATAGGGCTGATGGGATTCACAGATAAACAAGAGGATTGTATGCAAATAAAATATCCATTAACCCTGATGCGGGTGGGGGTTGAGTAGGAACATGGGCGGATAGGAACTTGGCGTTTGTTGGTTAGTTCCAGGTGGCTCTGTGGAGATAGGTGGGTAATTGCAGTAGTTTGTCCAGATTGTGCTCTTCCAACAGTCCAGCCCTGGGAAAACTGGAAGTCCTCCTGCCCCCAGTTTTGGAAATGCACTTCTCCCCTCCCCATTCTTTTTATTTTATTTTATTTTATTTTATTTTATTTTATTTTATTTTATTTTATTTATTTATTTGACACAGAGAGAGACAGCAAGAGAGGGAACACAAGCAGGGGGAGTGGGAGAGGAGGAAGCAGGCTTCCCGTGGACCAGGGAGCCCGATGTGGGACTCGATCCCAGGACCCTGGGATCATGACCTGAGCCCAAGGCAGCCATGTAACGACGGGGCCACCCAGGCACCCCTCCCCTCCCCATTCTTAATGGCTCCTGTGAATTCTGTGATATGGGGGTTGGGAGGAACCTCACCCATCTCGTCCCCGAAGATGCAGTTAAGACAGGACACTCGGTACCATGTTTGCTCTTCCTCTTATTTTCCTTCTTTACTCTCAGAAAAAAGCAGCGAGAGAGTGAGTGATGGGGAGGCGGCCAGGGTTGAGGTGTCCGCTCAGGAGAGGGAGGAGCAGGTGATCTGTACCTGGCATGCCTCTCCCTTCTGAACCTGCTATGGCCTGGCTCTGGAGGGTCTGGGCACTGAGGTGGGGGTGCTGCAGAAGCACTTTGAGGTTGCAAACTAACTGGGATCCTCAAGGAGACAGCAGGCCCTAAAGCCCCCATGGGGCTGGCTGCAGACCCCAGGCCATCTCTTACCCACTCTGGGAGCTGGCTTGGGACATTTACTTGACGTGCAAGTAAGTCACCAGCATCGTGCACATAAGAGTTAGGGTCTGGTGTCCCACTCTCAGGGACTTCTGGCACTTCTTAGGGCATCCAGGATCTTGGTGGGGACTTTGGGCAGCTCTCGTGGTTTTGGCGGGTGGGCCTGCTTCAGGTCTGGGTGCTTGGGGGTGAAGGTGGATGTCACTGACACTCTGAGAAGTTATTCTGTCTGCCATTCATGATCATTATAGATTGGAACCAACTGAATACCTATAGCTTGGAGGCATCTTAGGTGGCCTAGTGGATCGATGTCCTGGGCCAGATGCCCACTTGGCCTTCCCAAAGTCGGGCTTCAAGAACTGTCAAGGTTGCTGGGCCAGAATCCAAAGCTTTGCCCTGAGAATGTAACTTTGGGCCTCCTGCCCACCCCCCTTCCCAGAGACCTGCCTGGGTGACACCTCGGTGCTTCTCCTCAGGCCCGTTGTCACCTATGGGAAGTACAGGGGCTTGTAGGTTTTTTTTTTCCCCCTTTTATAAGCCAAGGAAGTGTCCTGGCTCCCAGACTCTGCCCCGTGGTGGGGATGTGGGGGAAGGAGGGGGAGAGGGAGGGGAAAAAAAGATTTCCACCTTATTGTTCAGCAGCTGGAAAATTGTTGTCATCTGTTCTGCCTTTCATTTGCTGAGAATGGAAAAAAAATGTGGAAAAATTTGGGGAAATAAATCGCAGTACCCTCGTCGGAACTCTGGCCCTTCCCTCCAGCATCCCGCCAGCATCCCGGCCGCTCCGCTCACATGCCCTCTCTTCCCACTTCGCTGGGCACCGGGGCCCTGATGGGTCTGGAACTGCGGCCGTGCCGGCCGGCCGGGCAGGGGCAGTCGCCTAGCTGGTCTCTGCGCCTCGCTCCGTGTGGAGGGCTTGGGAAGCCACTGTGATGTCATTCAAGAACTGCATAGCTACAGGATGATAAGTGAAGCCCTGGGGACCCAGCTGGCTGAAATTACAGACAGAGTTTTCTCCCACTGGCTTCCTACAAGCCAGAGCGAGGCCGAGCTGGCCGGGAGGGGGAGAGCGAGTGGAGGGAGCGAGCAGAGGGAGGGGTGGTGCGTGTGGACTGGGCAGGAGGGCCGGGGCGGGCGGCGGCACTGGCCCCTCCCACCCCTGACGGGCTGAGTGAGCCCGAGCTGGACGCAGACCGCCTTGGGGCTGTAGCCATGGAAGAATTATTTGAAACTTGAGGCACAAGGAGCAGAGAGCAAATCAGAGCAGTTATTCTCCTCCCCTTTCTGCTTCTCCGTCCAGAGGGTAAGTGTCCGTGGGGCATTTGTGTGGGTTCTTGGGTGGCTCTCCGTTGGATCTGGGGCTGGGGGGCTTCTGGGCTCGTGCACCGGGATCTGCCGTGGACTTGGCCCCAGGAAGCGCGGCTGGAAGGGGGGGAGCGCATGGGGCCGTGGCCCGTGGTGCTGCCTTTGGAGGTGGATGTGGTGGACCCGGCTGCCCTGCTCCTGGCCTCGCTGCCCGCTGCCCTGGGACTCAGAAGAGCCGTTGCTCCACGTCTGAGGGGTGGCTGAGTCTGTGGGTGGGGGGCAGTGTGTCTGAGCGGGCCGCGCTCTTTGGGAGTAATGGTTCACGGAGGATGAGGATGGGGTGGCGGCATAGCGAGCCCCTGAGACACTCCTAGTGGGACGTGTATTCAGGGCACCCCCCCATTCTGTGGTCTGAGCTTTGCGCCACCCTCCCCCCCCCCCCAGTGCTGACCATTCCCCTGTGGGCCACCCGCAGGCTCCCATTGCTGGCTTTCCCCCAACTTTGGCAGGGCTTGGAGTGGCTCAACTGTCCTCCTGGCCAGGGATCCCTGAGTGTCCGGGCGGGCGTCCTGGCCTGGCAGAGAAGGACTTCGGTTGTTGTGGGCTCGGGTGCTATTTTTACTGTCCCGAGTGCCTGTGATATCTGGTGCCCGGAGAGGCTGTGGGCAGGGAGTGGGAGTGCCAGGCTCTGCTTATAGCACCTGGCGTGGGAGCTGAGGGCCAGGCTGGAGTCAGGAGGCTGGCCTTGCAAGTTCACATTTGCCCCACAGGCGTGGGCCGTCCTGTGACCTGGGCAGGTCCTTCTAGGCCCTAGTCCCTCGGGTCTGAAATAAAGGTCAGGATTGAGTTTTTCTGTCCCTGCTCCCTCTCTCTGGAGGAATTCAAGTAAGATGGTATCTGTGAAAGTACTGTGGGTCCTTCCTGAGGAAGGCCTGGGGACGCATCTGGCATCAGTGCTTGATGAAGCCCCATGTATTATATTGGGAGGTTCTTGGTCTGCAACCATGGTTGCCCGCTCTCCCCCCACCCCCAGACTCCAGTCATCTTCACCTTGAAGGCCATTAGGAGAAAGAGCAATGAACCTCCCTGCGCTGCGTGACCTTGGTGGGGGAGTCCCCTGGGCCTGCTGAGTGTCACTGTCCTCCTGTAAAGTGAGGGGTGGGCAGTGGATTCACTGATGCCCTGAGACCATTCAGCTAAAATCCCCACGGCGTTTGGAAAGCTCTCTTGGCTCCTCTGACTTCCTGGAGCTGCCGGAGACAGGAGCAGCCCATGGGGGAGGCTCTCTTTCCCATTTCTGTTTGAGTGCTGACTTTCTCCATCGTCCAGGCCCACAGGCTGATGTTCAGACCAGGACTCCATTTGGACATTGGGCCTTCTCTCTTTCTTGCCACAGCAGAATGATGGAGGTGGCCACCCACTCCCCCCCACCCCTCCCCGGGGCCACAGAGGCAGGTTTGTGGGTGACTCTGGTGCGGTCACTTGTACAGGGCACAGAGCCACCTGTGAAAAGGTGGACAGCAGCCTTGAGAAGAATCTTACTTCTCTTTGGTTCAGTCTCTGAGAAGGCAGCGGGTTCCCTCTGAGTGCTATTAAGCAGGAAGACAGGCAGGTGTCTGTTGGCCACGCCTGGCCTCATCTGTCTCTGTCCACAGGGCCTGACGCCCTGTGCCCATCAGCAGACACCTCCCGGTGTGAACCTAAGTCTCTTGGGCTGCACCTGTTGCCTGCTCTCTGCCATCCCAGAGGCTGTGTACCCTTTGTGTTCTTCCCCTTCAGAGACTTGGGGACTTCCCTTCAACCCGAATTCTGCTGACCTTCAGAGTCCGCGACGCAGCCCATTCCCATCTGGAGACGTTCCAGAGCTCTCTGCAGCTGTGAGAAACAAAGGGCTGCCTTAGTCCCCGGCTGCCTGTGGGATGGGAGGTCGGCATGGGTGGAGGCCAAGACGGTCACAGTCAGGGTCACAGGAGATCCCTGCCACTATTGCCACGGTGCCTCAAGGGGAGCCCAGCCGTGCATGAGCCGTGGGGCTGAGGTTCTGCACAGCCCTGTCCATCCTTATCCCGTCTCACATTCCCCTCCCTCGGGCAGGTCGCAACTCTGTGGGCTTCTCTGGGTTGGACCCCAGTTGTGTTCCTCCAGCCGGAAGATTTTCCTTTTTTGTGTGTTCTCCTGTTTCTCTTGGATGCAGCCTGGCATTCTTCGTGGAATCCCGGGCGACAGAGAGGGATCCCCAGAGGCAGCACCCTGTTAGATGCCTACATTTAAATTTAAGATCCAATTGGTAGACTTTGAGGTGTCCATTCACCCCCTGCGATTATGTGCACAATTTGTGTTTGTGTATTTTAGGGGCAATTAGTTTGGGCTTTCATCAGGTATCCCAAAGGGTCCTTAGTCTATGAAAGTTAATGTCCACTGGCCTGGAGTGGGGCTGGGGAGTCCTCTGAGGGACACTGTGGGGCAGGCTCTGGCTCAGGACCTCCACTGTGCCCAGCCTGGGCGACCAGCTGTGTAGAGTCCTCCTCTGTCATGATATTTTCTCTTTTCTCTTTCCTTTGGGAGAAGCTTGGGTCCCCCCCTGAACCTCCAATTTTTCACGTCTCTGGATGGCAGCAGAAGAAGGTGCCTCGGTGGCTGACGGGACTACATATAACTTCTTGGACTATTTAATGTGATGCAAGAGGCATTTATGAAACATGCAACGTATGCCAGGCACTGCATTCTGCCGAGCTGTCCTATAAGCCATGCAGGTTATGCATCAAACTCCAAGAGGCACTGTTCACATAGACCCCGTTGTGAAGGGTACCCTCTGGGAGCCAGGCACTGGGGCGGGGGGCAAAGGCTTTTCTCGAGGAGCCCCCAGCTTAGTGGGAGGACAAACATGAACAGCAGTAATGACCAGCCAGTGGGTGATTTGTGTTACAGGAGTTGTCTGCCCAGGGGAACAGGAACTCAGAAGAGGTTAATCTCAGTCTGGAGGGCTGTGAAAAGGGTTAGGTTGAGGGATGCTTCCCAAAGAACTTCAGGCTGAACTTGAAGGAGGAGAAAGGGGTTTTCCAGGGAGCTTGAGAGTTGTGGGGAAGAAACATGAAGAAGGATCTTTCAGGAGAGGGAACAGCATGTGCAAGGCCCAGAGTAGAAAAGAACATATGGATAGTATGAGGAGTAAAGGGTGTTGGGGGTATTGAGGACAGTGAAAGTGAGGCTTCAAAAGGCAAGCAGGGGCCAGATGATATGGCATGCCCAGCAGTGGGGGGCGGGGTTTGGGTTTTACTGGGTGGGTGATGAGAGCTGTTAAAACATACAAAACAGAATGGAGAGAGGAGAACATAAAGTGCCCGGATGTACTAGGTACTTAGCTCCTGAGTCCTATCACTCAGTAAACCTGCAAATAAGCATTTGAATCTCACTCCCCAGGCTTGGAGGCCAGGCTCTGTGTGGTTAAGTGGTTGATGCAAGTGGACTTGCCGTTAAGATGGGGACCATCCTTCTGAGTAATGGTTGTATCTGGCACAAGGGGCTGAAGGGGCGCTTCTCCACTGTCTTCTCTCCAGAACCACATTCCTGGGGCCTACCTGGTACCCAGCCCCATCCTCTGGCTCCCACATGCTGCCCCTCAATAGCCCTGGTCCTCGCCCCAGCCTGGCTTCCTCCACGGCTGAGGGAGAATCTGTGACGAAAGGGTTCACATGTCCAGGCCTTGCTCTCTTGGCTGCTTCTTGGCCAAGCCTCAGCCCTTGTCAAAGCTCATGTACTTCCTAGATGCACGCGCATGGCCTTTGATGCCCCCACTCCCTGTTTAAGGAGCTGAGATTCCCTTTGGGTGTGCTGGGGCCCCGGTCTGCCTCTAAACTACCTGTGTCCAGGGTGGGCACGATGCCTCTTCCTCTTGGCACTCTTTGATTTTCCTCTACATTGGTTGGTTATCACTCTGCTCTGCGTAATATATTTTAATGAGTTTCTATTCTGCTGGACGTGGACCCAAAGGACTTTTTATCCCGAAGGGCCCCATCCTGAAAACCTTAATAAATCATTCACTATTCAAAACAGGCCTGCTGGTTGGACGAGGAGGGGTCACTCCTCGCTGACTCATCGCCAAAGGAAACTTCTTTCTTGGCGTCAACCAGGCTGGCACCTTTTACTCTCCATGGTCGGGCCATCTGTCCTGACCTCTAAATAAGCAGAATTTCCCCACTAGACATTAATAAGAGAAGTAGGGGTCCTTCATCTCAGAGTCCAAAGTGCTGGCCACTGGGGTCAGGGTTTCTCAAGATATCATCCACCTATGTGAGCCCCAGAGCCTTGGGAGAGTTAAAATACTGCTTTTTGGCCTCGCCCAGGCCTATGAGTGAAAATCGTTGGGGGTGGGGCCCCAGCATCTACATGTTCAACAACCCCTGGAGCAGATTCCTGTGAACATCAAAATTGGAAAACAACCACCCTAAACCCAGGTCACCTTTTGCATCCCGTCGTTCTTCCATTCTCTTTGTAGTGTGCAGGATGCACGCATCTCTCCTTCCCTGCATCCTGCCCGGCCTGTGCTTCTAGCACCACGCACACCTCCGTGGCTTGCTGGAGAGAGCCTAAGGAGTAGGTCCATGTCCAAGTCAGCTGGGGATTTTCCTCAGAGCTTTCCAAAAGCATTACTCGCACATCTGGATTACGGCCGCCTTGGAAGAAGGGCCTCTTGGTGCAGTCAGGCTCAGTGTTGAGGGTGGAGCTGGGGGTTGCGGCAGCTGCTGGGGGAGCCAGGAGACATACTCAGACAAAGCAAGTGGGGCCTTGAAGGGACTGTGGGCTTCTCGGCTTCCCTAGAGAAACAGCCAGGGAGACGACCCACGAGACAGGACGTTGTGGCGAGCTCCCCACTCTGGGCTGCCTGCAACCGGTGTTGCCCTTACCGTCTGTCCTTCTGCTCCATTGTCACCCGTGCTGGTACCCACGGCCCCAGTCGGGCAGGTTCCTCCTCTGTCCCCTGCTCCCTGCCACACTGGGCGTCCAATGCGCTCTCACCCGGGAGGATTTGGCTGAGTTGGCCGTGCCCTTGGAGGCTGCTGGGACTGAGTTGGATCTCATGGCCCCTCGGCTTGAGAGCCTCGAAACCGTCTCCCCCCACCCTCTCCTCTGGCTCTGTTTCCCTCCTCCTTGCTCTGCCCGCCTCTCTCTTTTGCCCTTCCTGCCTTAATAGATTGAAACTGACGTTGTGTTCCGGCTTCTTGTGGTCCTGCTAAGTAGCACTTAATGTGGCCGCAGTGGCCCAGCAGAAAGGAAGGACGAGCATGTGTTCACCGGTGTGTGGGGGGGTGCGCTTCATCTCCAACGGGAGGAGCAGGGGTACCTGCCACGCTGGGGTCACGCCAATGCACTGGGCTCTCCGATGAGCCCTCCCGGGGGCTAGACAGACCCGGGATGGGCCTGGGTGTCCTCACGGTCCCCCCTTGATGGGAAAAGGAAGGCCAGTGAAGGTGCAGGACAGCCCGGAGTGTGGGGCCAGCCCTCGGAGTCAGGAGCAGCGGGCTCCTCCTTGGAGGACAGCAGTAGACATTTCCATTTGTATTGGGTGAAAAAGATTTAGTTAAACAATCTACACTTCTTCGATTTTCTTGCTCAGCCTCGGCAGCCTGGCAGTTACTGTTCTTGATGTTGCTGCAAACAGTGGTCCGTGCGGGGGTAAATTACGTGGCAGAATAGGTTTAATATCGATGTTGTCAGAATCAGTGAGGGGGCCAAAAGGGGCAAGATGTCAGGTGCTGGTAATCAGTGTGAATTCTTCCCCCCTGCCTCCCTCGGGGGATATGCTTTTGTAGCTCTCTTGCTAAAAGCTCTTCTTTTATGAGCCCAAGTGAGATGCAGGGGTGGGTCTATTTTCTTCTCCCTGAAGGAGAGAATACTTTTCGGTTTACGCTGGTTTGTACCCAGAGGTTCTCATTGCCCCTAGGTGTAAATGGGGAGCCTGTTGGACACTCCACCCTTTGCTTTGCTGTTCCCCCCACTTCCCAGACCACATGAGCATGAACTTGGGAGGTTAGAGGGTGCGGGGGATGGAGAAGCTCCCTGGCTTCACAGCATGAGCTTCGGAGTGGGGCCAGGGCCCAGGAGCGCGCCTGCCTTCTCTGGGGCCAACAGCTTTCCAGGCACAGGTGGGAAGGAAGGACAGCCCTTCAGCCTCCCACTGACTGGTCTAAGGGGCCCCCCTCACGGGAACCAGCCCCAGAAATCTGAGTGGAGGAGAGCTCTTGTCTTCAACGCTTTCCCCCTATGGGAGCCGCCAGCTGGGGTCTCTTTTTTTTGTGTAGCAAGGAGCCCAGTTCTCTGGAAGGACACGGCATGAGGGGCAGCCTCTCTCCTTCAGTAGCTTCGACACCTTTAGAGGCAACGACAGGCCATTTGGAAGAGGCAGGCATGCCTGCGACTGCATCTCAGCAGCCATCGGGGGCCCAGCACAAGGAACAGATTGCTGGAGATTCAGACCTATCTCCGATTCAGACCAGCCCCATCCCTGGGAGCCCGTGGCTGCGGCCACACTCTGGCCCAGTATCACTTGGGACCTGCTGCTGGCCAAGGTCCCAAAGCCCCAGGGAAAACTAGGGACAGAGAGACGGTTCTGGCGAGTTAAGTGAATGGGCAGAGCATCCAGCCCCCGGGGGGTGTGTATGGACGATGTGCCTCGTTGGGCCTCGCTGTGCTCGCTCCCCGTGACGTCATTTGGTCGGGCTGTGGTTTGTGTGTGTGTATGTTGATCAGGATGTTCCTGTTTTGTGGTTGTCTGATCACTTGTTTTTGGCTGTGGGCTTCTGTATGAGTGTTTATTTTTAGAGGCTGCCACTTCTGGCCTGAGGGCTGATCCTTGGACATGGTAGGAGCTTGTATTTTCTGAAATGATTGTGGCTTTAGATTTAAGTCTTTATTTTGGGGTATTGTTGCCTTTTATGTGTTTCATTTATTCTCTGTGTGGGTGTGTGATATGAGAGACAGTGTGAAATAATAAAAATTGAATGGTTTTTGAAGTTCTGATTTTAAATTAGTTTTGCTTTTAATTTAGTTTTATTTTAATTAAATCTTAAATTAGTTCTGATTTTAAATCTAGCTTTACCAGATACTGTGTATCTGCAGATAAATGGTTTCACTTCTGTGAACCTCACTTTCTCCCATCCTTAAAGTATAATACTCCCTGACTCACGGGATTAGAAATAATGTATATGTAAATTGCCTTGCAAGGTGTTTGGTGCCTCGGGGGCCCCTATCTAGTGGACCCCGAGAGTGCACCAGGGTGTTTGATTTGGGTGAATTCTGGGTGTTTGACTTGGGGGATTATTAGTTGGCGTGTGTGTCTCTGGACGTCTTTGTGTCTGGTTTTCCTGTGTGTGAATGGTGGGTGTGTGTGACTCTTGGTGTCTGGTTTTCCTGTGTGTGAATATGGTGGGTGTGTGTGACTCTTGGTGTCTGGCTGGAGTCTGTGCAGTATTTGGGAGGGGGCTTTCTTTTCTTGCCAACTGGGGGCCTGCCTTGGAGTGAAGGGAGGGGAGGGGCTTGTGTGTGTGTGTGTGTGTGTGTGTGTGTGTGTGTGTGTGTGTGTGTGTGTGTGTGTGTGTGTGTGTGTCAGGGCTCGAAGCTGGGCTGCTGACTGCCTGTACAGGGTGTGAAATCACTGAGTCCCTCTGGGTGGGGAAGTTCTTCATTCCTGAGTCAGCCCTCTGGCCCTGAGCCATCCAGTGCTCACTCTTTCCTTTCAGAGAAAGTATTGCTCATGGGGTCCCCAGACAAAATGACACAGGGGACACCCCTCCCTGATGAGAGCATCTCCTTTTGTGTTCTGGATCCCTAAGATGCTTCCCCTGCCCCCCTGGTCTCTGGATCCTCTTTCCAGAATCCCACGAGCCCAGCGTTCCAGGGGAAAGCATGTCCCCTCTGACACGGGGACTGCTGGCTTTGCTGAACCCCATCTTGACCCAGTACTTTCAGGTCCTTGGGAAGCTGGTGAAACACCAGGGCCAGGCTTTGGACTGGGACAGCTTGCTCCCAGACCGCCCTCCCCGCCCGCTTAGGCTGCACTGCCTGGCCCTGAGAGCTGGGTACTGGGGCCCAAAGCCTGGGCTAGGGGTCCTCCTGTCCTCCTCCCCCACACCCACGGACCTTAGCTCTGTCTTGAGTGGTGCGTGGAGATTTTGGGATCCAGGGAATGGAAGCTCTTCACTCCCTTCCTCTGGGAGAAGTGAGGGTGTCCTTGCCTCCCACTGACATCTGCTGTCTGTTGTTTGCCCTCCGGCTCTCTTGCAGAGGTGGTTGGACACACTCAGGGACCTCTGGACGGGAGCCTGTATGCCAAGGTGAAGAAGAAGGACTCCCTGCACGGCAGCACCGGGGCTGTCAACGCCGTGCGCCCTGCCCTGTCGGCCACCCCCAACCACGTGGAGCACACCCTCTCTGTGAGCAGCGACTCAGGCAACTCCACAGCCTCCACCAAGACAGACAAGACCGATGAGCCCGCCCCTGGCCCCTCCAGTGCCCCTGCTGCTCTGAGTCCCGAGGAGAAGCGCGAGCTGGACCGCCTGCTCAGTGGCTTCGGTGTCGAGAGAGAGAAGCCAGGGCCCATGTACCGCACCCAGCATCTCCGGTCCCGCCCCGTGGGGGGCCCGGCCGTGCCCTCCTCCGGCCGCCACGTCGTCCCAGCCCAGGTTCACATCAACGGCGGGGCCTTGGCATCGGAGCGGGAGACGGATATCCTGGATGATGAGTTGCCCATCCAGGACGGGCACAGTGTGGGCAGCATGGGCACACTGTCCTCCCTGGACGGGGTCACCAACACCAGTGAGGGAGGCTACCCGGAGGCCCTGTCCTCGCTGACCAATGGGCTGGACAAGCCCTACCCCGTGGAACCGATGGTCAATGGCGGGGGCTACCCCTATGAGTCCGCCGGCCGGGCGGTGCCTGCCCATGCTGGCCACACGGCCCCCATGCGGCCCTCCTACTCTGCACAGGAGGGTTTAGCCGGCTACCAGCGGGAGGGGCCCCACCCAGCCTGGCCGCAGCCAATGACCGCCTCTCACTATGGCCTTGACCCCAGCGGGATGTTCCGCTCCCAGTCCTTTCCGGAGAGTGAGCCCCAGCTGCCCCCGGCTCCAGCCCGTGGGGGCAGCAGCCGGGAGGCTGTGCAGAGGGGCCTGAATTCCTGGCAGCAGCAGCAACCTCGTCCGCCCCCTCGCCAGCAGGAGAGAGCCCACCTGGAGAGTCTCGGGCCCAGCAGGCCCAGCCCCCAGCCGCTGGCTGAGACCCCCACCCCCAGCCTCCCTGAGTTCCCAAGTGCAGCCTCCCAGCAGGAGATCGAGCAGTCCATCGAAGCACTCAACATGCTGATGCTGGATCTGGAGCCAGCCGCAGCTGCCGCCCCCCTGCACAAGTCCCAGAGTGTCCCGGGGGCCTGGCCAGGGGCTTCCCCGCTGTCCTCCCAGCCTCTCTCCGGCTCCACCTGCCAGCCCCATCCACTGACCCAGTCCAGGTCTGGCTACATCCCCAGTGGGCATTCCTTGGGAACCCCTGAGCTGGCCCCGAGGGCCTCCCTGGCCCTGGAGTCCTTCTCTTCCGGCAGGCCTTACTCCCCTTACGATTATCAGCCATGTCCTGCTGGGTCCAACCAGAGTTTCCGTCCAAAGAGCCCAGCCTCGTCCTCCTCGTCTGCCTTCCTTCCAACCACCCATAGTCCTCCAGGGCCTCAGCAGCCCCCAGCCTCTCTCCCTGGCCTCACTGCTCAGCCTCAGCTCCCACCAAAGGAGGCAACTTCAGACCCATCCCGCACTCCAGAGGAGGAGCCACTGAACCTGGAGGGGCTGGTGGCCCACCGCGTAGCAGGTAAGAGCCTCAGGGACCATCAGTCCTGGAAATCCCCTCCTACTCCCTCCATGCCTTCCCTCTTTGGTCTTGGTTGGTCTTGCCGGGGGGAGGGAGGGTGCAGGGGCAGCCATCACCTCTTGGCAGGCGCTGCTTTGACCTGGGGAAGAGGCTGTCAGGAGCCCACACGCTAGCCATCCCTCCCTGCGTTCATTGTCTATTAGGCTCTAAGGCAGGCATTGAGATTCAAAGATCAATGTCTTTCAGTTCCTGCCTTCAAGGAGCTTACAGTATAGTGAAAGGAAAGGTAGACAGGAATGTAAGGTGTGCTCTGACACGGGTGGGGGCCAAAGCCCCAGAGCTGGAGGGAAAGCAAGGCTTACCACCTAGAGCAATCAGGGAAAGCTTCCTGGAAGTGGTGACTTTGGGGCTGGAGTACAGATTTTCTAGGCAGAGAAAAGATGCTCTCTGCAATTGCCTGCATCCTCAGACTTCAGTTCCTGGGGGAAGGTGTGGGGAAGGCTGGAGGGAGGCTTCTGTAGACCCAGGTTTCCCCTTGGGCCCTCCCAGAGGCATAACAGAGAAGGGAGGTGTCCTTAAGGCCGGGGCTCTACCTGAGTGCTCAACCCTGGTGGGTCCCCTCTGGGTAGGTCTCATTTTGGTGGGGAGCCCAAGGTTCCCCTTCTCTTTCAGCTGTCCTGTTAGTCCTTGCTTTTGGACCCACTGTGGATGAGAAGCAGGCACTGAGAAACAAAGCTCCATTTCCTACCAGAGAATGGGCTTATGTTTCTGGAGGGGGAGGTGAGGGAATGCGGTGACCAGAGAGCTTATTGGGGAGATCAAGGCAAGAAATGGCAGAGTGTGCAGGGCCATGTTGGGAGGGACAGGAAGGGCTCCCTTCCTTCTTACGGGCCTAAGCCCATGACCATTCCATGGGGGCAGCCACACTCGGTGGGAAATCCTGTGGGTTTGTTTAGCTGTGGGGGTGGGGCCAGGCCGGGGTGGACTAGAGACGGGGGCTAGGGGACCTTGTGCCAAGCCCCTCAGTGGACAGGGTGGTGGGAGCTCAGGGAGGAGAAGAGGAGCCTGGGCAGCTGACTCTGCCCTCCACCCCTCTCCCTAAATGTAAGGGAAGCTGAGACACCATAGCAGCTGCAGGGAGAGAGGGAGACCCCCCCCTGGGGATGGACAGTGGGTTTGGGGAAGCAGCTGAGGGCAGGCTGGCGGGCTATGAGGCTGAGTCCAGGACCAGGGTGTGGGGGCAGGGATGCCCTGCTGTACTTCAGAGCAGAGCACAGTCCCGAGTTCCACTCTCATTAACTTCAAATTGGCCACGAGGAAAGCATTTATGCCATGGAAATTGACTACCAGGGATTCACCTCGCCTGGAGAGCGGGTCTCGGAGCACATCGTTGCTTTCAGCTGAGAGTCAAAACACAGGATGAGTAGCTCTATAAGTCTAGAGGTGCTCTGAGTAGCTCTATAACACTAGGTGGGGTGGTCCACATGGGGCTGCCATCTTCTTTTTCCCACCTCTGGGCTCCTGAGAGAAGGACCCCTAGCTTCTTTGTCAGAGATTTTGTTAAAGGGAGAGAAATGGGGCCCTCTTAATATTTTACAGAGATGAGGTGGCCTGAGGAATAGTAACACTCTAACCTAATGATGAGCGGATTCTCTGGGGAAGCAGAGTGAATTTCCTCTCCCCTACCAGAAACCCCTCTGTATAGCTCTCCTGGAGCTTGCTCTAAAGGAAGCCATACCTTAATGGCTCCGGAAGGATGCCCATATTGTAGTGCGTCTTCCCTCAGCCTTTTCTCTCCTACCAGCTTCTGAAGTCTTGACTGTCAATATCCATACCCTTAGCTGCCCAGACTTTGGCTGCCAAGGAGTCATAGGGAGGGAGGGATGTTGGTACAATGTCTCTGTCCCCAACCCTGCTATCATCTTCTCCACTAACTGTGAGTGACTCAGTCAGGAGAAGGGATGAGATGTATAGAGGGGACAGATATATTTGGTCCCCAGGGCTATAAAGGGGACTCCTTGGTCCATGCCCTGTCATGAAAATATTTATGGCAGCACAAATTCCTCAGTAGCCCTGCAGAGTGTCTGCAGTGCTTGTGTAAGTAAAGGTGCAAAGGCAGGATCATTGTGTACAACAGTCTGGAAGTCAGGGAATAGGCCAGTACCACGTCTTCCTGCTGCTTCTATGTTCTTCTGCAAGAAGCTGGAACATAAGCTTCAGTATGAGTAACCCAGGAAGCTCAGATCTGAGGGAGAGTCTCTTCATGGCCATGAACTTGATCTGGTTTCTCCTGGCTTTTCTCCTGCAGTTCTGCCTTTTCTTCTTTGGCTCAATACCTCCTCCATACCTCAGTACTATATCCGTGGCTCATTCCATTTTGATCCAATAACTCCTTATGTCTTATTTCAGCTTAGATCTCAGAGAATATAGGGGTAGTTTTCTAACTTGATAAAGGGTAGGTACCAGGAATCTGTAGCATACATAACACTTTCTTGTGAAACATTAGAAGCATTCCTGGTACACCAGGGACAAAATAAATATGCCTGTTATCGCCACTGTCACTTGTATTAGATATCTTAGCCAGTGCAATAAGACAAGAAAAAGAAATAGGAATCAGAGTTGTTGAGTCCATGTTATCTTATGATCCTGATTCTGTGACTGGACTGATCTCAGATGTCTCTAGAGGTGGAAATTTCAATGCACGTTGGAGATCAGATGTGCATCTTATCTTTAAGGAGTCTAGAGTTTAGTAAGGGAAGAAAGAACTGGAACTTTAAAATGAAGTCATTCCTAATGAGTGAGATATGGAGAAACTTCTGTGGGAGTGAAGAAAAAGGAAAGATCAGTATCAGCTGAAGAGACGGAGGAGTGTGTTGAGTGTGGGTTTTAAATAGAGCCTTGGGAAAGGAATAGGAGTTTGAAAGTGGGTGGGGTCATTGGAGAGACAGGGTTCTTAGTGAAGACAGGAAAGCATTAAGTGTTTGAAGAATAGAGTAGATTGAGAGCATATAGGCAGTGGCCTGGGGCTTTCCTCTGGTTGGTCTTAAAATATCAGAGTAAGGAGCTTGAATCTTATCTAGTGGCAATGTAGGAAGCCATGGCCATGTTTCAGTTGGGAGTATGCCATGATCAGATCTGTAATTTAGGAAAATGTATCTGGTGGATCTGGGCAGGAAGGAGGCAAAACAGGAGAGATTTTGAATCAGGAGATGTGTTGTTCATTAGGTAGACTGGGTTGGGGGGATTGCATTAGGGTGCTGACCACAGAGATGAAAAAGAAGAGATGGGTGCCAAGGATACCATGAGAGTAGAACCAGTGCACTTACAAATAGATTGGATGTAGGGGTGAAGGAGAGGAGGACATCAAAGATGATTCTGAGGCTCCATGAATAGGAACAGAATGCTAGTTCCATTAATAAGCCAGGAGTTAGGAGAAGTGGATTTTGTGGAAGATGAAGACATCAGTGTTCCATATGTTGAGTTTGAGGTGACGGTGGAGCCTGCAGGCAGTAGCGATGTATGGAAAGCAGCTAAACATCTGGAACTGGAGCTTGAAAGAGTGGAAAGAACTGTAGGTTTTGGAGTCCTCCCCACAAAGACATGGGTTAAAGCTTTGGCCATGAACAAGATCTCTATATCAGAGGGCATGGAGAGAACAGAACTTAGGATGAAATGGCCATGGGGTGAACGGAGGGGAAGGGGGCCAAGAAGGAATGTTCAGGACAGTGAGAGAAGACAGGGACAGTGGGTCACCACAGAAGTCAAGACAGAAAAGGGTTTCCAGGAGGAGGGGTGGGGGGGCGGTTCACAATGTCACTGGCGAGATCATGAGGAGGAGGACTGGGAAAAATTCACTGGGCTTGCCAATTAGGTGGCCCCCCGGGATTTTCAAAGACATACTTTCCGTAGAGTGGTGGTGACGGAAAGCAGACTGCAGGATTGAGGAGTGAGTGCAGGGAGGCAGTGCAGACAGGATATCAGCCATTCTTTTGAGTGGTTGTATGATGAAAGGGAATAGGGTGGTAGCTAAAGAGTGTAGCAAGATATGGGGAGCCTTTTCCTTTTTTTTGTAAATGTAGAAGCCATGAGAATGTTTTTAGAGGAGGAGAAGCAGAGGTTGAATATGGAGGGAATAGAAAGAAGAAAAAGATGGGAGAGAAAGAAAGAAGTTGCTAGAATAAGACCAGTAAGGAAGGAAGAGGGGCTCTAGGCCTAGGAGCCCAGGTAGATGATTTAAGCTCCATGAGGAGGTGAGATACCTCCTTGTGAAGTAAGAGTGAAGAATGAATACAGATATAGGGAAATACCTGTATCAAGCTTTGGGACCTCAAATTGAGAACCCAACTTTTACTTTTCATCGTGGAAAGAGGAGATGACATCAAGGCCCGTTCAGTCATCATTCGGCATGAATTTCGAGTCTGTGTTAGTCTGGGCTCTGGAAAAATGGCAGTAAACAAAAGAGGTAAAAACCCTTGCCTTTATGGGGGAGATGGACAATAAACAAATAAGCGAATACGTATATAATATGTCAGATGGGTGATAAGTGCCACAGAGATAAGATAAAGCAGGAAAGTGTCAGTGAGGGGTAGAGGGTAAGTGGGTGGTTGCACTTTATATAGGATCAGGGAAGGCTGCCCTGGGCGGTGAGGGAATGTGCAGATGGAACAGCAAGTGCAAAGGCCCTGAGGTCGGGCTGTGCCTGATGTGAGGCTCGTAGTGGGGCACGAGGTCAAGGAGGTGATGGGCCTGGGGGCCAACTTGCAGGGGGCCTTGTAGGTGCTTCTAAGAACTTTGGCTTTTACTCTGTGTGCTGTGTGCACAGCAGTGACATCATCTGACTTGTTCTCAAAGGTTCAGTGTGGCCAGGATGGAAGGGAGAGAGACCAGTGAGGAGACTGCTGCTGTTGATCAGAGTCGGGGCTGTGGAGATGGTGAGAAGTGCCTAGATTGTACAGTTTGAGAGGTGGAGCCATCAAGGCTAGACGTGGGGTATGAACAAGAAAAGTCAAGGACAACTCTAGGGTTCTTGGCCTGAGCAACTAAAGGGTGGAGTCGCTCTTTACTGAGAAGGGTAAGCATGTGGGAAGAGCAGACTTGGAGGGAATGTCCAAAGTGTGATTTTGGCCATGATAGATTTGAGAGGCTCCTGAAACCTCCATGGGGAGAGGTTGGAGCTTAGGAACGTGGGCATTATGATCCCAGTACATGAAGTTGCCCGTGTATGGTGTCATGTGAAGTGTGGCACGCATGATGGCACCTGGGAGGGAGCACACATATAAAAGAGGTCCTAGAGCTGAGTCCCAGAGCCTCCTACATTTGGCAGTTGGAGGCATGAGGGGGAAGTGGCCAAGAAGCTGGTGTGGAGTAGCTCGTGAAGCAGAGAGTTGGGGAAGGAGCAGGGTTTCCCTGTGCGGCCCTTATGGGGTCAGGGAGTCAGCGAGGGTGGATAAAAGGAGGGCATAGCAAGTCTTTATAGTACATCCAGGTGGGCTCATTTTAAGGGCTTTTCAGTGGTGCCCAGCAGCTTTGGTCCAGAGTAGAAATGGAAGGGACTCCGGGGAAGAGGGTTGCTAAGGTGGGGGTGAGGGAAGGACGAAGGGCAGGGGGGTGCTAGGGACTGTGGCCCTTGGACTCAGGCTGGGAGGGTCACAGCTGGGTCCAGGAAGAGGCGGGTGACCCAAGAGGAGAGAGGTCCTGGCATGGGGCCATGCTGACTGTGAGGGCAGGTGAGTTGTGGGGCAATAGGACTGCAGTCTCCTGGTCCCGGGCCGTCTCCTGCTTGCCCCATGCTCGGGTTAGAAAAGCGAGAGATGTGGCGTCCTGTGGGACAGCAAGAGGTCCACCTGCCCACTGGAGAAGCAAGACCCTGGATGCACCCTCTCTTCTTGTCTGACACCCTCCCACCTCCCTCCAAGCGTGTGGCCCCATCCCAGACTCAGAACACCAACTAATCTTGATTTTCTCTTTGTTTTTGTTTTGTTTCGTCCTGTTTAATGCCTTGCCCCTTGCGTCCTCTGTGTGTCCTGCGTCCATCTGTCCCCTGTGCCGCGGGTGTGGTGCCTTCCTTGCCTGGTGTCACCCCCTCCCCCCCGCCTCCCCTCCCTGCTTGCTCCCCTCCCTGCCGGCTCCCCGGGGTGTGGGTGGCCAGCGTACAATGCCAAGCTGCAGGGCATGGGGCACACAGGCTTTCAGCTGCCTCCTCTCCACCGGCTCCGGTCTTCCTCCCTCTCCGGTTGGTTCCCCTCCCGCCTTCCCCCTTATAAGTATCTGGCCCTCACTGTGGTGCTCAGCTTTTCTTCCCTCTTTCTCATGGACCACTTCTTCCAACCTTTGCCCGCTCTCGTCCTCGTTCACTTTTTCCATCCCGCTTCACCTTTTCCTCCTCCCCCTTCTCTCCTCTTCTTTCCATCTCCTCCTGTTCTCTTCACCCCCTCCTCCTTTCCTTACCGGCCCTCCCACCCACTTCTCTCTCCTCCTCTCTCTAAACCCTCTTCCCCTCCTTTCTGCATGAGCCAGTGCTCCCACTTCTGCATGGACACAGGCCTGATGCTTTTGGCTTTGGCCTTACTGATAGGAACACGGTCTGGGGTGAATAGATGAACTTTTGGGCTCCCCGTGGACACACAGGCCTTTGCAGTGAGTGTGCTCGGTGAGGGCGGGGACAGCCCGGCTCTCCAGCCACCCTGGCCAGACCACCCAGGCGGCTGGGCCAGGGTCTCAGCAGGAGCCAGGCTGTGCTTTGCATGGGCCACCAGGCTCACGACAAAGAGTGGTGCCCAACACCTGCTGCCCTGTCCACTCTTGAGTGTGGTACTCTCTGGGGACATGGCACCCCCTCTGACCTCATCCCGAATCTCTGATCCTAGGACCCATGGCCAAGAGTCAGGAGCCCTGGGCATGGTCCTGGCTCTGCCTTTGACCCCCTCTGTGACCCTGGGCAAGTCTCTTGATTACTTAGAGCTCAATTTCCTAACGTGGAAAAGGGAGACTTCATAGCCCTGCCACGTGTATTTTGCGTGGTGGCTTGACGTGCCCCAATATGGTGGACACTTCATCAAGGGTCCCCTTGCTCTCTTTGAGGGTGATGCCCACTAACATCTGCCCATTGGCTGTTAGCTCTGGGGAGGGTGTTGCCTCATAGTGTTCCCTGTGCCTCTGAGCCTGGAGGCCCAGGTGAGGGAGAAGGTTGTGCCCAGGTTTGCCCCACGCCATGGCCCTGAGCAGTTCCGGGAACAGGCGTAGGGGGTAGTGGGGATTGTTGACTCCTCACAGCAGTATCTGGTGTTTGCCCAGACCCTCCTCTTCCCAGTCCATGGGAAATGGGGAGATGGCTCTAGCAGAATGCCCCTGTCCGTCTCCTCTCCCTCCCTTCACCCTTTCTCGGCCCAGTGGTGGGGAGTGCAGTGTTCAGTTGGACCTGGGGGGCTGGGGCCGGTCTGGGGCGGTGGGCCTGTCCCGAGGGGAGCTGGCATGGCTTGCCCTGGGGCTGCTAGTGTGATCGCCGTGTGGCTTTCTGGTGCCCTGGCCCAGCAGGTGGCCTCCCGGAGACCCTGGCTTTCGGAGCCCCAGGCATGCTGTCGGACACCCAGCCCCGTCGCCTGGCGCTGAGGAATCCAGGCTTTTGGAAATCAGAAGGCTGGAAAGAAGAGCTGGGTCTGTGGGGGTGGACACGGCCAGTCTGGGGGGTGTAGGGGAGGCGTGTGATGAAGCCTGACACCAGGACATTTGTCCAGGGCACTCGGGCAGTGGGTGCCTGTGCTCTGCCCAAGTGGGTGCATTGATGTATGCTGGGGCTGCAACCCCCAGAAGTGCTGTGTGTGTGTGTGTGTGTGTGTGTGTGTGTGTGTGGTGAAGGGGATTCGTTGCCTCAGGTCCAGCGCACTTGAGGGGAGCCTTGGAACCAGCTGTTCCCTCAAACACAGCACCACCCTGGGGAATGCAGTGAGGACCCGCAGGAAATGGGGCTGTTTGGCACCCTGCTCTTCAGATCTGGTGATCTGTGTACAGGCCCTGAGGTGACTGCCATCCTCCAGGCGGTGGGGAAGGCCCAGTGCCTATGTGTGTGAGCAGCCTTCAGAGGACACAAAGCGCTTCTGAATGTTATTATCCGAAAGGCCGCTTCCTTGCTATGAGGGCGTCCCCCTCCTCATGCTCCTGGGGCTAGAAGGAAGACATTCCAGAGGCCCTCAGCCCCACTCTTTCCACCTTTCTTCACAAGCTTCCTCCAGCCCCACGGTCTCCTGCTGGGGTAGAGGTTCTGAGGGCAACCCGGATCCACTGCCGTTCCTGCGGGTGAAGGCTGTGTGTGTGTGTGTGTGTGTGTGTGCGCGCGCGCGCGCGCATGTGTCCATGTATGCATGTGTGTGTGCAAGAGTGCGTGCAGGGAGTGGACCAAATGGAACAGGGACCTCAACAGAGACAGGGAAATGGGCCAAGAGACCGAGAAAGTCCTGGGGTTGAGGGTGGTGGTGGTGGGGAGGTGGGTGGCGGGGAGTAAGCCTATTTTTACGATCGGTCAGTCTCTGGGACATGAGGGAGGGGTGTTCTCTCTCTCTGACACTGGCTGTTAGCTTGTGTCCAGCCATCGCAGCTTGGCCAAGGAACAATAGGGCTCTCTTCCCTCCGCCCCCCCCCCCCCCGCCCCAGCCATGCCCTGTCTCCCCTCCCATAGAGAAGGACAAGAGAGATGGGACATGGCTCTCCAGAACTCTGGGGCATATCTGGGCCTGCCAAAGGGGACAACAGTGATATACTGTGTTCAAAGAATGTGAGAGGCTCTGACTGGCCGCTGGTGCCATGGGGCCTGCTGCAGGGGGAGAGGCTGTCTCCGTGGGAGTGGAATGTGGGGTCTTCCCCCTTCTGCAGAGTCTAGCTCTTTGGGGGTCATCCTGTCCGTCCCCTTGCCTCAGGACTTGAGGAGGTGCGATCGTTCTCAGATGGCTGACTGGGCCAGGATCTTGCATCCTCCACCGTGGGAGGCCCCTCTCGAGCAGTCCGACCCCTTCTCTGGGCCGCTCCAACTGTCTGCAGCACCTGAACATAGAGGATGCTCTATGAGCACACCGGGGAGCATTTTCTCCGTCCCTCTGGGAGATTTAGGGCCTCGAATTGAAACAGACCCACTTTTCAAGGGCAGACATCAGATCCCCAACCAGGGAAACTGGCCACCCCTGGCAAAGGCACAGGGATCTGCCAGAAAGAGGCTGCGGGGCTGGGTGAGCCGGAACTGAAACCAGCCCTAATGCATTTCTTTTAACCTTGGAGCTGAACTTAGTTCCAAACCCCAAGAGCCTTTCCCAAATGGGCCTCCTTTGTCACAATTATTATTAGAAAATCAATGGCTATGTCTGTTTCTTTCTAATGTTTTTGCCAGGAATGAAATGCGCGGCAGCTCTGAACCAGGCTGCCCAGGAGGCCTGGGGAGGAAGGGGCTCGGTGGAGGTGGGAGAAGCAGGGTGAAGGCAGGAAGCCCCTGCAGGTGCGGCGTGGTGCTTGGGGGCTGCCGCCTCTCTGACGGCTGGGAGCCTGGGGTAGCCGCACCCTGGGGTCCTGGGCACTGCTCAGCCCTGGGAGAGCCTGCCTGCGTCTTTAATCCGGGTTGATGGTTGTAACAGACCCTTGTTAGGACTATGTGACCCCCATTTTTCTATTTGGAAAATAAGGGCACTTTAAGAGGAGGGCTTATTTGCTTTAAGTCAAGCAGTTTGTGAGTCTGGTTCAGTCCCCATCCGGGGTTCTTTTCTCTTGGTTGAGATAGCAGGCAGGCTGCCTCTGAGTCAGAGAGATCCCGAAGTGGAGGCTTGAAACCGCACCCCACCTGGGTCCCTCTGCCTTTGTAAAAGCTACGCTAGTCCTGCTGCTGTCCGGATGGGGTCCCTGGTTACGTGATCAGATGAGTGCATGTTGAGTGCCTGTGTGTGTGGTGTGTGTGTGTGTGTGTGTGTGTGTGTGTGTGTGTGTGTGTGTGTGTGAGCATGAGAGAGTGTGTGTCCGTCCCTAGTTTGGCATCGGCAGCCCACTGTTCATGACAAGTTAGGAAGGCTTTCCAGCATGTGATTTTTCACGGCAGCCTTAGTGGCTGTACCAGGCTGGAGCGGGGGTGGGCGGCGGGGCGCGCAGACCCCACTGTGGAGGGAAGATGATTCAGTCTGGCGGAGGGCTGCACTGGCACGTCCTGAGGGGACCGGTGGTGTACGCGCGTGCATGCGTCTCTGTGTGCAGTGTGCCACGGGACCGTGTTCCCAGCTGTGTCGGCACGAGGCTGGCGCAGCTGGGGGCCCCCGTGCCCTGTGGTATGTCCTGGCACTTCCCCTCACTTAACCTGCCCTTCCCGGGGTATGGTGAAGGCAGAGCTGAAAATGTCCTCGCACAAGATTAATGAAAACAAGAAGCCTGTCCTCAGGCTGGGTCTTGGCCTCTGCGACGTGGGGAGTAAGTTTTCTAGGATTCTGGAGCCAGCTCAGTGAGGCAATGGGTTCCGTGCCTCAGCCCAGCTGTGGGAAGATAGAGTGGGAGGGAAGGAGGGCGAGGCTAACAACATGCTTCGGCCTGTGGAGTGGAAGGGGATACAGAAAAACAGATGGAGTCCATGACCTCAGGCCCTTTGCCTGCTGATCTGCGGGGAGGGGCACGGTGGGAAGCTGGACCATCTTTGGGGTGAGACAGGGGTGGGCAGATGAGGGGCCAGCATAAGGGCAGTTGGTAAGTGTTTTCAGAGGTGCCCAGGATGGAGGTTGGGGAACCCCAGAGAAGGCCAGCAATATTCTAGGGGCCAGCTGGGGCTGGGGACTTCATGATAAGACTTAGTCATTTCTTTGTTCCTTCTCGGGAGCACCATTTGCAAGATGATGCATTATGTGCTCTTTCCAAAGTTCTTCCCCACGGGCCTGATGTTGCTTGTTGGTTGATGTGGTCACCTTGGAGACTCTCTCGTCTTTCCACCTTCCCGCCTTACCCTGGAAGCTCTGGCCCTCTGTCTCTAGGGTTTGAAAGGAGTTGACATCTGTTTCTCGTATCAGCCCTTTGTGCTTTGGGCCCCAACCCTGTGCAGGGTAGAGATTCCTGGTGAAGGCCAGCCCCACCTCACAGCAGATCCCCCACCCTGCAGAGAAAGCCTGCGGTGTGGGCAGAGGGAGGCAGTGGGGGAGTCCGGAGGGGAGACAGGCCCAGCTCCAGCATGGCCCCTGGCTAAGATGCACCGCCTTCTCTGGGGAATTGGGCCTGATCGATCCTTTCTCGCCTAAAATGCTCACTGCCCTCTATGCCCTGAATTCCTCCCAGGGGTGCAGGCTCGGGAGAAGCAGCCTGCAGAGCCCCCAGCCCCTCTCCGGAGGCGGGCAGCCAGCGATGGACAGTATGAGAACCAGTCTCCAGAACCCGCATCCCCCCGTAGCCCTGGGGTTCGTTCCCCTGTCCAGTGCGTCTCCCCCGAGCTGGCTCTCACCATCGCCCTCAATCCTGGAGGGCGGCCCAAAGAGGTGAGTCCTTGGGCTGCATCCTGTGGCCAGAGAGAGTAGTGGAGCCCCCATGAACTATCCGGGAGTCTGATCGCCACCTGCGTGGCCCTGGCCTGTCAGGAAACTCAGTCCTCACCCTCTATCTCTTCTCTGGCACATGGAATCTGGCCTTTCCCTCCCTAAATAGCTTTTATGCCTCCACCTCTTAGATTGACACTGAGATTGAAGTTCCCTCCTTAATTCTTAAAGAGCCCTGCTTAGTGGGGTGGTAAGGGTCCTGCGTATGACACAGATGACCACAGTCTCTAAACTCCAAGCCAGATCGTATAGACTGACAAGAATGGTTTTGAATTCTTTCTAGGTATAGGGTTTTCTTGGCAGATCTAACTTCAATGCCAAAATGTTTGCATTTCTGAGACCTGTCTGTAGTTGGGAGGCAGTAGATCTTAGACTTTGCCGAGTATATACAACCACTAGGGGGTTTGTTATAAACGTAGATTCCCAAGTCCGCCTCCAGAGATCCCAGCATATTAGATCTGGGACAGGGCCCGGGAAAATGCATTTTAAACGGCCATCCTGGAAGATTCTGGTATGAGTGACCCATGTCCGATAAAATGCAGGCTAGCGAGTTATTCTAGATATAAATGGCTTTTGGACATCTTTTCTCTCCTGCCTTCTGGCAGGACTCAAGTCCCCCGTCCCCAGCCCCTTCTCTTTGGCCCTGTTGGGGAATATTTCCAAGGCAAGTGCTCCTGATTTCCACCCATGTTGGACAGTGGATTTGCAAATAGCCGCTTTTCATTCGCTCAGTGACAAAGGAGTGGGTGTGTCTGTGAATGGCCAGGATCTCCCTTTGACCTTTGTGTTTCCCCCAAGGGGGGGGGGGGCAGGGCTGGCAAGGGGACGTGTGGGCTGGTTACCTGGGAAACCCCTGCTCTTCAGGGTCACGGCCACCAGTGGGCACCCCCCCACCTCCTCTTCTTCTCCTGCAGCCCCATCTACACAGCTACAAGGAGGCCTTTGAGGAGATGGAGGGAACCTCCCCGACCAGCCCACCGCCCAGTGGGGGTAAGAGCTCCTCACTACGCCTGTCTTCCCTGGGTGCCCGCAAGCTGTGCTCTCAGCCCTGGCCTGAGTAAGCACCCTGGGTTTGGGGGGAGGTCCTGGCAGAGCTGGGCAGGGCCAGGATCTGTCGCTCCTGGTCCAGATGGCTCATTTCACTTCACCATCCCTGCCCTACCCCCCTTCCTTCTGTTGTCCACATGCATACATGTGGGGGTGCAGCAGCTACGGGCTTGGGATCCTGCCGACCTTCTGTGGGGCCCCTGGACTCCCAAAGTCTGGAATCTTCCTAATCGTTGAGAGGTTTTGCATCTTGTGTGCAAAACACCACCCCCGCCCCCCCATCCTAGAGTGACTCTTTGTGACCTGCTGGTGTATCTCTGAGATAACCCTTGGCCTTCTTGCTCCAGACCCCCATTTCTGTCTACATCCGGACACGTCTTCCATTTCAGGCAACCTATTTAGTTTCCACCAGGGAAAGAAAGGCCCAGAACACTCAGCCTGTCAAGAGTCCCCAGCTCATCCGTCCTTGGTCTCCAGGCAGGAACATTTAGTCTCTAGCCCCTGAGGCACTCACTGGAGAGGCAAAGCCCCAGAGGGCAGAGGCATTTGCACACAAAGAGAAGACCCGGATGAGTGCAGGGCTGGGGTAATGTACCTTTTTATGGTAGAAGAGACAGGGGGAGCTGGAAAGGGGCAGCTGTGGGACAGCAGTGATGGAACAGGACTGAGAAGGACTCAGGGTCCCGGTGGCAGGTGCCTGGGCAGCCAAGGAGGGAGAGCCCAGGGAGGGGAGGAGAGTGAGGACTGGAGACCAGAACTGGCGGTATGTTCTCCTGGGGGCTGGCTGTCGTGAGGGAAGAATGTGGCCCCAGAGCCCCACCCTGTGCAGCAGAACTTGTGTGGGCTGCCGGCTGGGGCATGTGGGGGGCCAAAGCTGGGAGTGGAAACCATGGTTCTCCCCAGGGCAGTGTGGCCCAATGGCAATCTAGCCCAAATCACACTTGTGATGGAGCATTTTCTAGTGGCCGCATTGAAAAACATCATAGGAAACTGGAGAAGTAAAGTGTAATATTTTTTATTTAACCCCAAATGTCGAAAATATTATCATTTCCATAGGTAGCTCAAGATAAAACTAATGAGGTATCTTACAATCTTTTTTAAAAAAATTTATTTAGATTCAATTAGCCAACATATAGTACATCATTAGTCTCAGATGTAGTGTTCAATGATTCATCAGTTGCCTATAACACCCAGTGCTCAATCTTTTTTTAAAACTGTAAAAAGAGGCTGGCAAAATTACTTTTAATGGGTTTTATTGAATTTGAGCGATCTATAATACTATCATTTCAACATGGAATCTGTATAAAGAGATAATGTTGCTTTCTTGTTTCATACCAAGTGTTTGAAATCTGGTGTGTGTGTTACACCTAGAGCGCATCTCAGTTCTGATTGTTTCCACGGCAGGTACTCTCATGGCTACCATATTGGACGGTGCAAGCCCGGGGTGGTCTGCTGAAGAGGCAACTCCATTGGCCTTTTTTTTATTTTTTATTTTTTAAAGATTTTATTTATTTATTTGATAGACAGAGAGAAAGAGCATAAGCAGGGGGAGTGGCAGAGGGAGAGGGAGAAGCAGAGCCCTACTGAGCAGAGAGCCGGATGTGGGACCTGATCCCAGGACCCTGAGATCATGACCCGAGCCGAAGGCAGACGCTTAACCAACTGAGTCACCCAGGTGCCCCCTCCGTGGCCATTTGTGACTCCCTGGAATCGCTCTCCCTCCTGGGGGTGGTCTTAAGCATCCACCACACCTGCTCCGATTCACTGTTGGTCCAATCAGCCAGGATCTTGGCCATCACCCCGTGTGGGATGGAAGCCACGTGGGCGGGGCTAGGGTTAGATTTTGCCATATGTGTCTGTTCCCATTCTTCTCTCCCTGCCTATGCCAGCCCTGCTGCCCCAGTGGGGAGAATAAGCAGAGATTTCATCAATGCACAGGGTTGGGAGAGAGGACAGAGGCGGAGAAATGCGAGGAATCCCTCTCTCAGAAAGCAAAAGCCTTGCTTGGCTTCGGGGCCGCCCACTCGTCTGCCTCAGCAGAAGAGCCAGATGCCCGTTGACGGGACATGAGGGGACTAGGCAGCTGGAGGTGGGACCAGGAGAAACCTCCCCCTGCCTCTTCACCTTGGCTCCCTGCACCTTCCCTTCACCTCGGCTCACTGGTCCACCTGTACCTCTGCTGCCCCGCCTGGGCCAACACACGCACGCCCGTGGGCTGGAGATGTTTCGTGGGCATTCCGTGGACAGTGGTGGTCTCTGAGGCTGGGCTCGTTCTTCCATAGTTAATTACATTCCAATTCGTTCATTTGACAAACATTAATAAGTGCTTGATAAGGATCTATTGCAAGACACCATTTTCAGTAATGGGCAGGGGGGCTGGAGGGGGGCAGAAACTGAATCTGTGTGTGTGTGTGTTTGTGTGTGTGTGTGTAAGGAGAGGGAGGGAAAGAGACATGCAAGCCTAGACCTACCTTATTCCTGGGCTGTGTGCATTTGCACACATTTGTCCCCTCTGCTATTTGTCCACTGGGCATCTGAGGATGGTGTGAGGATGGAGTCTGCCCCCATCCCGACCCCTGTGATTTCTCACTGTTGCTGTGTGTCCCTGTGCATACACCCACATGTGCACAGATAAGTTGTGGATGTTGGTTACATTGAGAGATTGTAGCTTTTTGTTCCCTGCAGGTCTGTCTTTTGAGGAAAGGAGGAGGGGCCCAGGGGGGTCCTGGAGCTGCTGTGTGGGGGCCAGGCACCCGAGGGCCACAGCTGGTCTGTTGGGGCCATTGGTGTGTGGCAGGCAGGCTTGGGCTCTGGCGGACCTGTGTGGCCGCCTGTCCTCAGGGCCCGTGGCCTCTGCACACTCCCAGTAGCCATGGTAAGAGACACAGAGCTCAGTTCTTTGCTTCTTAGAGATGTGTTAGGAGACACAGCAGCTGCCACCGAGAAATCTTGTGACTGGGCCTGCCAGCCACCCTGCAGTCCAGCTCGGAGTCCGGCCACGTCCTTGGCTGGTGGGAAAAAGCAGGACAAGCCCTTTCTGACCTTGTGTGTTACATGACACCCCTAACCCAGCCGGGCGGCCCAGAAGGGCCCTGGGGTGTGCACAGGGCGTTGGTGCTCTTGGCCAAGGCTTGTGGAGGTGGAGCTCCTCCCTCTTCCATAACACCGGGATCTGGGGGGGGGCGGGGACAAAGAGCCCCACACTGAGAAATTCTCTCTTTCTGGGCTTTACAAGTGGCATGGTTCGCTGGGGGTCAAAGACCTCCGGCCGAGGGCTGCCCTGGGTCTCAGGGTTGGCACGGCTCTGCCCGTGATCCCTTACTCCTTCGGGCCTTTACAGGATGTGCCATCTTGATTTCCCATTTCCTTTTGTTGTCCCAAGTCCATCCAAGTGCACGGTGTGGAAAGACTGTGTGTGTGTTGGGGGGTGGGGGCAAGAGGATGAGGGAAGAGACGCTACAGTACGAGGATGTCAGACATAGCCAAAGCTGTGTGTATGTTGTGAGCCATGGGGACTGCAGTGAGCCACCAAGGGCCCCGGCATACAAGTTATTTGCTCGACGTTGAGGGCCAGGGCTGGGTTGCGGGGCAGCTCCATTTCCTGACTTTTTCACTCTACCCTTTGAGCTGTGGAGAAACACAGAGATAGGAAAGGGCAGTGGGAAGCGAGGCGGTAAGCCCTGGGGCTGGGGCTGGCTCCCCTGTATGCCTCCTGCTGCCCACCCCTCACCAACATGTCCTCAGTTAGCGGTGTCCCCGCTCCTGCCCCTCTTCATCTCCCCACACCTCCTTCACCCTGAGGCTCACTGCCTGTGTCTCCTTTCTTCTTGGCACAGTGCGCTCCCCTCCGGGTCTGGCCAAGACGCCCCTGTCTGCTCTCGGCCTGAAACCCCACAACCCAGCGGACATCCTGTTGCACCCTACAGGTGGTGAGTGACTCTAGCTGGAAGGGAGGTGGTGGGGGAGGCCAGAGGGAGGAGTAGGGGTTGGAGGACCCCTGTGGTCCTGGGCAGGGCCTCAGGATCTCATCAGAAAGTGCCCAGAGGTGACGGGTTCTCAGGAGCCTTCTGGAAACAAGATGGCAGCCTGGCTTTGTGCCCACAATGCGGTCAGGCCTGAGTGGGGGCTCTCTGCAGGGCTTGAGCCTTCATGCCCATGGACAGGTGGGGTCAGTACCACTCCCAGGGACCTCTGACTTGGGGATTGGGAGGCTTGGCCTCCATTTCCTTGGAGCTGGTTAGCTCTCTGCCAGAAGCCTGGCTCCACCATCCCCCCAGTGTACTTGAGTACGCGCACACACGGATGTACACCCCCCCAGGTCACACCTCCCACTTCCTTACCACATCCCCCCTCCTCCCTGTGGGAAAGGGGCGAGTGGAGGGCCCTGGTCCCTGAGTGGCCATTTCCAGCAGTCCGAGCCCAGAAGGGTGTTCTCTAGCCTGTGGTTTTAGGGTTGGGCTGGGGCCCTTGGGGCCAACTTGGCTTTTCTTCCTTAGTCACCAGAAGACTGATCCAGCCAGGTAGGAGGGCAATGACACGCATGTGTGACCCACGCGGACACGTGGCTGGCACAGCCTCCTGTCTGGAGGTGTCTGCATGGCCGGGGACACTGAGTCACCAGGGAGCAGAAGGCACCTGGGGCTGCCTCTCACCAGCCAGGACCCTTCTGCTTGAGATGCAAGCCCCGGGTGCAGGGGTTGTGAGGGGGGCTGGCTTTGTCCCCGAGAGCGAGGCCCTCCTTAAACTGTGCGTCCTGAGCCCCCAGGGCCGTGTCAGGGTGGACCTTACCTCTTACCCTGGGCTCTTCTGCCCCGGCCTCACCCCTGCTTTCCTGCCTCCTTTCTCTCAGCAGATTATCTTTCAGGAAATAATCTCTGGTAATCGCTCTCTCTCTCTCTCTCTCCCCCTGCTCTTCCTCTCCTCGTCCTCCTCACCTGCCTCCCTTTCCTGCATCTCCTTCCTCCTATCTCCCCTCTCATCTTCCCTCAGAGGAGAATGAGGGGAAGGTGGTGACCGAGCTTCCCAAAGGTAAGTGTGGCTTTGCTGAGGGGCCGCTTCCTGCTCTCCGGGTCTGGGCCTGGCTGTTCAGGAGGAGCTTGCTCAGGCTGGCTCAGGGGCAGCTCACTCTCCTGACAGGTCTCAGATGACTGGCCACAGAGCCTTCTGGTCCCCACCCCCTGGTGATGAGCTGCCACCCTGGACGCTGCCTGAGTTCTGACGGGCAAGCTGGGCACAGGTTCAGGTGTCGCCAGCTCCAGGCGTCAGGGCAGTGGCAGCTGGTGACAGTCTCCCCCTCCTGCCACCTCCTCCCCCAGCGGCACGTCCGCTAGCTTGCCTGGGCTGCAGCCAGCCCCCTCAGAGGGCAAAGGGATGCACATTCTTCCACTGCCTGGGGCGCACTCCACGTGCATAGCTCGGAACAGGCTTTCTCAGCAGTGTTAGAGCCGAGAGCGGCCTCCCTGAAGCTCTTGCTTGGTTTCATATCAACACAGATGGTGGGAAGTCTGTCTTTCTGGGAGCTTGGATGCCTCTGGGGATCTTAGAACAACGATGGATCCACTTGCACACGAATGCATCGGGATACCTATGCACATAATTTTGACAGTTTCAAGGAGTTCACATGTCTGTGGATCAGCTTCACCCTCGATTTTGATGAACTCTGCATTGTACATGAAGCAGGGAAGGGGACTTGAGCAGAGAAGGGAAAGCAGAGAGGGTGCATAATCTAGTTGGAGGCCTTTAAGTAGTTATTAGGGACAGAATTCTAATGATGACTCAGAGCATCAGGTGAAATGAAGGGGGTGCTGGCCTAGGCTGTCTGTGTGCGTCTGTGGGCATCGGTGTCCCCCTCTCCTTCACCAGGGGGCCTTGGATGAGGGGGGGACACTGAGGTCCCTTCCAGCTCTGATACGTTAGATGTTCTGACTTCCCTCCTGGGCCCTGGTTCCATGTGACCTGGTTTCCTTAAAGGCTCTGTCTTTAAGGAAATAATAAATCTTTTAAAGATTTATTTATTTGAGAGCGAGAGAGAGCAGGTGTGCGCACGTGCATGCAAGTGTGAGCAGGGGAGGGGCAGAGGGAGAGCGTCTTCAAGCAGACTCCCTGCTGAGTGTGGAGCCCAGCGCGGGGCTTGATCCCAGGACCCATGAGATCGTGACCTGAGCTGAAACCAAGAGTTGGATGCTCTGCCAACAGAGACTCCCAGGCACCCCTCTATCTGCTTTTCTGAAGCCCACTTTCCACTCATCACCTTGATTCCCACCCCACCCCCCAAGTGGGCATGGGCTGTGCCCCTCTCAATCTGCCATCACCCTGGAAGATGGCTGCAGCTTCCAATAGGCTTCGCCCGCTTGGAGCCAGCCAGAGTTCGGGCAGCAGAACCAGGCTGCCTGGGCGTAGCAGATCGACGCGGCCCCCAGCAACAGACCCCAGAGAGTGAGGAGCCCAGTGTGCTCTTGGCTGCCCCTCCCACCTCCCCCCAGCCTCCTACCCGGGGAAGGGGCTGTCCCCCCAGGCTGGCTGCTGGCTCCTGGCTCCTGACAGGGCAGTGAAGATGGGACAGGAGGCCAGAAATGCTGGGGCCCAGAGCCCACCCACAAACACTCTCCAGTGGGAGGGTCTGAGGGGAGATTATCCCACAGGCTGACAGGCCCTGGATGTCATGTTTCCCGCTTGGGGGTGACACTTCAGAGAAGCGAGTATCGACAGTCGTGAACCGAGACCTGCCTGTTTCACAAATGACTCTCTGCCTACAAGGCCCCAAGGCCTCTGGCCCTCTTCCATATGTCCTGGAGCCACAGAGTTTGGAGGGAAGGTTCTTGCAGATGTGCTCAGCTACACCCACCATTTTCATGGATGTGGGGCTGAGACTTGTGCTGTGGGGGTCGGGGTCTGGAGTTTCTGCCCAAGGCCACAGTGAGGAGGCAGCAGGACCCAAACTGTCCTTACTGGTCTCCCGTCTCCTAGTCCAGGGGCTATTTCAAAGCCCTCCTCCTGCCTCCAGGCACCGTGCCCTGGGATTTCAGCGTGGGGGTCGGAATTGCTGCCTCGGTCTGGGCAGTGGGGCGGGAGAGGGGAAGGGAGCATGGCTGTGGGCAGCCCGTTTATTTTTCCTGACTCATGTACCACCTCCTGGGTCAGACTAAAGCACATTCTTTGCTGACCCTCTGAAGCTCTGTTTGATTTTCCTGCTGAGACTATGATGGGAAATTCAGAAAAAGCTGCCTGTAGAGGAAAAATGATCAGAGACCGAATGATCCAGCTAGAGGAAAAGCAGACTTTAAGGGAATCTGCTCTGGTCGAGGCACTGTGCTAAATGCTTGTCATGCATTCATTGTCTCATTCAGTGATTCATTTATTTCATATTTTGTATGTCTACCATGTACTGTGCACTGTGCCAGGCTCTGGGAATGTAATGATAAGCAGTACTGTGATTCCTCATTTCATGGACCTTATGCATGAACAGGAGCCAGAATGAAATTACTTGCAATTACGTATTAAGATAGTGCTCCAAAGGGAAGGGATAGAGTTTATGAGGTCTTCTAGCCAAGAACCTGACCTTGGCTGAAGAAGTAAGTTGTGAGGGTGAGTGACATTAACTTGGTAAAACCGGGAAGTGAGAAGAGCATTCCATGTAGAGGAAAATCATGTACAAAGGCCCTGGGGTCAGAGGGAACTGCATGTTTTTGTTTTTACTTTTCTAGGAACTGCAAAATCAGTGAGGCCAAGAGCAAGAGGGAGCTAGAGGCTGGAGCAAGGGGGAATGTGGTACAGATGAGGTTCAACAGGCAGGAGTGGAACCATGTGGGACCACTGTCACACCATCTTGTTTAACAATCACAGAAGCACCGAGAGGAAGGTGGTAGGAACCCCATTTTACCGATGAGGAGATGATGTTTAGGGCGGTTAAATGCCTTGTCTAAGGCCTAACAGTCAGTCAGGGGCATGGCTGAGAGTCAACGCCAGATCAGTGGAGGCTGCCCCTTTCCATGTGACTACACTGGGCGCACCCCCTAAACAGTGGGGCTGGGGCCTGGGTAGTCTTCTCCATGAAGAGGGGTGAGGAAGAAAGCCTGCGGCAGTACAGACGTGAGGTCAACATCAAGAATATCTTCCCAGTGGTGAAACAGGGAAAGAGAGTGTGGAAACTTCTTTCCCCGAGGAATGGGAAAAGGGAACATCCAGGTGAGGTTCTGTTTGTCCAGGTGACTAGGTGGGACAGATTTGGCATAAAGGAAGACTTTGGACTAGAAATGGCCCCTCTGGGGGATTGTTTCTGCTCGGAGATTCTTGGGGGTGGGTGTACTGTGGCATCTGGGATTCTAAGGCCGTGCTGTGCAATGCAGATTTATTGAGCGCCTATTTTGTGCCAGGTCCTGTACTAGGCACTGAGGGTATACCCACTACGGGTATAAGGTGAGATACCCTGGTGAGGGCAGAGATGCCAACAAGGAAATCAGCATTCGGGAGAAGCGTGGAGCAGGGCTTGGAACAGGGTGTTAGGGGAGTTCAGAACTCCTGTGTATGGCCCAATCTAAAAGGCTTGAAATTCCAACTTTTGAGCTCCTGGACTAGAACTCGGGCGTTTCTTTACTTCCTCCTCCCTCTTCCTCATGCACATGACTTCATTTTACTTGGGGTGGGCAGGCTCCTTCTCTCCAAGTAAAGAACGTTTCCTGGAGGCAGGAAATGCACATCAGGGTGTGGGTGAAGAGCTGTCAGTGCCCTGGGCCTGGTGGGGCCCAAGTCACTCTTAACGCTTCCAGGTGTTCTCAGCCGCCAACAGCCACTTAGAATAAGTTTGAGCTCTGGAATGTTCTGTGTGAAGCGCCCTCTGGCCCCACCTCTCCTACTCTTCCCAGCTCCTTTGGGTGGAGCTGCTCCAGGCAGGAGGAAAGTAGCAGGAGAGGGTTGGAGAGAAGGGTGGAGGGAGGCAGGAGCAGGTGTGGCTGGGGACAGAGTCAGGGACTGGGGGCCGCTTAGAAACGCTGGTGTGGAACGGAGCAGGAAAGAATGAGAGGGAACTTCCCCATCTCTGTTGCTTGATCCTGGCTGGGCTGGTGAGTGGTCTCATTCCCCTTGTACGGATGAGGAAACTGAGTCCCAGAAAGTTTCAGCAGCCTGTCCCAGGTCACCCCTCCAGGAATTGAAAGAAAGGGGAGTCCCGCAAGTCGTCATGTTGTCCTGTGGTTGGGAAGAGAGAAAAAGCCTAGGAATAGACAGAAAGAGGAGGTGTTTTTAATATGGTACCCGAGTCTGAAAACTTGGGAAAACTGAGTTTTTGGCCTTAAAGGTTGGTTTTGAACAGTTCTGGAGAGGGACTCAAGAAAGGAAGTAATTTCCCAAAGGTCCCTCCTGCTTCGGGTTCATGAGAAACAGAGACGGAGACAGAGGGCTTTGTTCATCTCTACCCCCGGGTGGGCCTGGTAGACCAGGAAGGGATGACAGATGGTCGCAGACTAGCCGAGCAGACATGAGGATGGTCATGCACCCAGCGGGGTCGGGGAAGGGAGGTGAACAGGTGAGGGCAGGGCCCGGTGGGCTGGGTCACTGAAATCCTGCTAGGCCAGGAGCAAAGCCCTGAGGCTGGTTGGCCTCTGAGCTCAAGGACTCTTTCCTGCCGGGGGGAAGGAAGGCAGTTGCTGCTTCTTCCAGGGGTGGGGTCCTACCCCCTGAGTTCAGACAGTCCTCCCCTGGCTTTCTGTGGCTCATGATCCGGTGGCACTGGGGAAGGGGGTAATGAGACTGATGCCTTACAAATGTGACCACCCTGGGCTTTCCGACTCCCCAGAATTTCTAACATGCCGTCCCATCGTCACCCTGTGCAAACCACAGGCAGGCCCCTGGCCTGGGGCTCAGGCTATTGCGTTTGGGCCGGGAGCAGTGAGTGGGGACGCAGCCTTGTCTAAGGGCGAGCAGGCCCGATGGGAGTCAGCGTCCCCGGGTCCCAGGCATGGCTCTGTTCTGACTAGGGGACAGGGTGCTGAGGCCCACTTTATCTCAGTTTTACTGTTGGTAGAAGGGGTACGTGTACTTTTTTTGTTTTGTTTTGTTTTTACAGGTGGGGTGTAGGGTACTGTGAATTGCTTACCCAGTGTTTGGGCCTGGGTCCTGGTAGGAAACAGATGGCTCACTCTATGGGGCAACATAGTTTCATGGACTATTTAAAAGGTCTGGGTAAAGCAGTGACGGATGGTGAAGCACCCCCGGGTGATCCCTAGCAGGAGGAGGGAGCCATTCCCACGCCAGACCTGAAGAAAAGCAGAGAGCTGGAGGAGAGGATCCCTGACCGGAGCTGCGGTCTTGCGTGGAGGGATGCAGCCACTGACACCTTGACCTTCTCTCCTCACTCTCCCAACTTCTGCCAGTCCCTCCCACTGGCTAAAGGCCAAAGCCTTCCAGGGCCCTAGGATCTGAGGGTCCGGGTGATGTGGTCAGTACTGGCCTGCAGGGACGCAGAGCAGGCTGGACAGTGGACCGGGAGGACATCAACGGGTAGAAGAGCACAGACCAGGGATCATCCACGGGGGTCGTAGCTCGAACTTCTGGAGTCAGCACGAATTCTAGGGAACGGGAAAAGGGAATGTGTGCCTCTCAGGTCCTAGTTATTATGCATCTCTGTGTGGGTGGGGCTGGAGGCTGAAGGTCAGGCATCTACTAGCTTATAGGATAGATGCATATAGGGGCTCTCTGTGTGCCCCGGTGTGTGTGGGGTGCTGTGAATATAGATCAGCAAAGAGCCTGGGGTGGCCGGGGAGCAGATGGATCCCTTGCTGTCTCTCCGTGGGAGAGAGGGGGTGCCGCCGAGTGTTGCAGGCATGCAGGTGAAGGCCGGAGCCTGGAAGGGTACAGGAGGAGTTTTCGGAGAGTGACCCAGAACGGTGAGGAGTGGGAGGGGAACGTGGACTCTGGCTTTGCGTCTCCATTGCCGTTTCTGTGGGCTCCTTGTCTCATGGCAAGGACACAGCTAGCCCCCCAAGACTAAACTGGCTCCCTGATTTTTAGCTGGCCGGTGTGTGCGCCGTGGGCGAGGGGGCAGGCTCTGGGCCAGACTGCCTGCATTCCTGGGCCAACTCTGCCCCTTGGTACTCTGTGATGGGGTGAGCTACTTACATTCTCCGATTACTTACATTCTCCTTCTTTCCTCATGTAATTGTTCGCTATTTTTATCATTATTAATAGTTCTGGCCGACGTGCTGGAGGACTGGGTAGCCGCCAGCTCTCGGCGTCCCCGTGAGGCTGTGGCCTTTCTCTAGGCCACCAGGAGCCGGCATTGAAAGTCAGGAGACCGTGGTTCCAGTGTCTCTGGCCACTCATTGGCTGTGTGTTCTGGGGCAAATCTCTCTACCTCTCTGGGCCAAGAAGAGGGGTGAGATCAGGGGTCAGCAAACTGTGGCCAATTCTGGCCCACTGCCTCTTTTTGTAAAGAAAGTTTTATTGCAACACAGCCACACTCTTTTGTTTATGAATTATCTATGATGGCTTTTGTGCTCCCAAAGCAGCATTGGCTAGCTGCCACAGAGACCATCTCCTAAATGGTCTGAAATATTTACTATTGAATCTTTCATAAAACGTGTGCCTGCACCGGGCCAGAGGGTCTCTGCAGCTTCTTCGGGCTCCGGCTGGGCCCTTGGGCACGATGGACACAGAATCCATGCCTTTGGAGTGAAAGTGGGTGGCCTGAGGCTTCTGTGAGGTGGGTGGGTGGCCCGGGCTGGTTGGGTGGGGCTTTTGAGGAGGCCTCTGGTGAGGCTGACCTCTGCCTATATGGACGCCAGCTTCGGGCACCGAGGTGACTGGCTGTGCATCACCCCGTGCCCCATCCCCACACACTGTCACACAATCCTGGCCCGTGAAAGCTCCAGGGGCTGCCCAGGACAGCACACACCCTCGGGTTCTTCACTTTCTCAGGTGGGTTTCAGCAGATGCCCTGATTGGGGTCAGTGTGTGAGCTGGGTTCCGATCATGTCCCACTTGGGGCAGCCAGGGCAGTGCCAGGTTTGGAGGTGGTAGGAGCGTCGTCGATCCCTGATCGTGTCCCAGGAGAAGCCAGGAGTGGCCTGCTGTTTCTCTCTGTGTAGCCCTGAGAGTCTTTCAGGCCTGGCCTCAGCGGTCTGGGAGGAGGGTCAGGCAGACACTGGCTGGGCGTCAGATCTCCTCCTGGTTGTGCCTCCACACATTGCACGCCCCAGGCCTCAGCATCCTTACCTGTAGAATGGCCTTTCTGGCCCTTGTCCCCCAACTCCCCGGGTTCTTAGGCTCTTCTAAACACCAGGCAGGGATAATGATGTCAGTCTCGGGAGGAATGCTAAGTGTGTCAGGCAAGGTGGGTGGGAGTGTCTTGGCCTCGAAGGGGCTGGGCGTGACTCGCCGCCACAGGCCTGTTGCTAGGCCAGCAAGCCTGTTTCTGGATTCTGGGCGTGGGTGGAGCCCATGGGAAGCCTGGAGCTGTTCTGAACATGGGCAAGGCTGGCCCGGAGCTCCCGGTCCACAGCAGAGCAGACTCCAGCCGGGCCAGGGGGCATCTAGGAAGGAAAAAGCAGCTAGAAGGGGTGCCTGGCTGTAGGAGGGAAGATTCTATGATGACTATGTTCAGAGGCCAAGCTGGGGTCCATTTCTGGGAAGCTTCTGTGAGTGAGGCCCCGGTTAAAAGTTCTGTGGGGGCTCTCATATCTTCTCCAAGACACTGGGAAGTGGGATGGGCGTGGGCTGGCTGGAACCCCAGAAGTGCCCTGTGCATGCTTGGCTGTCCTTTGGGGGCTGTCCCCACAGGCTGGGGAATTCCCTGACAGGTTGGGAGGGGTCTACACTGCACCCCTGTAGATCTCAGTCTCTCTTCTGCCCCCTTCCAGAGCCCCGGAGCTATGTGGAGTCGGTGGTGAGGACAGCAGTGGCTGGACCCCGAGCTCAGGACCCTGAGCCCAAGAGCTTTAGCGCCCCAGCTGCCCAGGCCTATGGCCACGAGACGCCCCTGAGGAACGGGACCCTGGGAGGCTCCTTTGTCTCCCCCAGCCCCCTCTCCACCAGCAGCCCCATACTCAGCGCTGACAGGTAAGTGGGGAGGAGGGTCCAGGCCTGGATCTGCCTAGAGCATGGACGGGCAGAAATCACATCCAGATCGCTGTACCTTGGAAACGAGCCCACCGCACTGAGAGAGCATCCCGGGTTCCAAAGCCCACGGGGAGCGCGAGGGTGGATGAGCTATAATTCCCAGGCTGAATTTGATCCCACCGGCCAGAACTGTGCTGGAAGGAATGGGAGCCACCGTGGTGAGCCAGGCCTCCCCCCGAGTTCAAAACCTAGCAGCGGCAATCACTATGTAGTGAGTGCTTCTGGTGTGTCAGACACTGGGTTAAATGCTTTATCTGGTTATTTTATTTAATCCTCTCAGCAATCCGGAGAGGTAAGTACTCTTATGGTCCCACTTTTCAGAAGAGGAAACTGAGGCACAGGGAAGCCAAGTAGCTTGCTCAAGGTCCTGCAGCTAAACAGTAGCAGAAATAGGATTCAGACCAAAGGCGTCTGGTTCTAGAGCCCACGTCTCTCCTCTCCCCTGGGCCTGTGTCTCTGTGCCTGCCCATCCCAGGCTGACAGTCAGATGTACCCAGAGCAGACGTATAAGGGCTGGGAGCTCCCGGTGAGGGGCCGTTGTTTCTGGCTAGGGATGCAGAGAGGGTTTCTGGGGGCTGGAGGTATTTGTGGTGAGGCCAGAAGGATGAGCAGCTGTTGAAAGGTGTAGGAGGAGGAGGGAACTGGCATTCTAGAAGGAACAGCACAACCAGGGTAGAGGGCTGGGGTGTGGACCTGTTGGTGCCGTGGGGCTGAGGGCACCCAACTACAGGTGGGGAGGTGGATGGGGCCCAGAAACTCTCCAGCCACCCCCTCCTATTGTCACAGGCCAGGCCCGGTGCAGAGTTTGCTGTGTGCCCTAGGCCCTTGGCCCAGCGCAGTGTGCCCCTCCCAGGTCAGAGTTGGGGTGGCCCGGTGAGCAGAGGCTGTTGTTCTTCTGCGTTCTAAGAATTCGAGAACCTCAAGCTGAGCATGCACCCCCAGTGCATCTCGCCCCCTCCCCAGCTTCTGGACAGGGCAGATGGCTCCGTTTCTTGGGAAGTCTGCTTGTGGGCAGAAGGTGATTTCTTCCTTTAAAGGAAGGGGGATTTTCCTAACCTGGCTAGCCACTGCTGCTCCTGTTGAGGGAGCCCTAACCTTAGGAGGTTTTCACTGTTTCTCACTCAAATTCCTCCTGCTGTGGAGTTGGCTCTTTTCAGGGCTCAGGAAGCTAGCATTTCCCTGGTGGAATTAATCTTCCGGAACTCCATGTCAGCGGCCCCCACCCCACCCTGCCCCGCCTGACACATCCTCCCATTCCTGAGTCCGTGGTATTCTGTCCCAGGAATAGCACTGCACTCTAGCTCCTTCTGGGACTCGAGGTAGACTTTTTCTTGGCCTGGCCCATGACCTGCTTCCTGCCCCTGGCTCTTGCCCGGCTCCCCACCTCATGTCCCCCAGCGACCTGAGCTTATCCAACCTGGCCTCGAGACTCCTTCCAGTCTGTAGCTCCAGGCTTTGGCCCATCGTCTTGTGTAAGGACCGCCCCCTCCACCTCTGCACCCTGCCCGGGGGCTCCTGCTGCTGAGCCCCCCTGCTACCTCCCTGCAGCCACAGCTTAGGCGGGGTCCCTGTCAACCTTTGCCTCTCCTACCATATCATCAACGGGTAGGAGTTTGGGTCTGGAAGGAATCAGTGTTATCTAACCCAGACCCCCTCGTTCACCACGGGAATGAGGAAAGTTGAACAGGTTTCCAGCATCTGGGTTTCCCAGCTGATGGGCCATTGCATTGCACGGCTGTACAGACTTGCACAAAACTTCAGAGGAGGATCAGTGATTGTGGCTATTTCCCCAGGGACAGCCCCCTCTGAACTGATTTTTACTGGAATCTTAGAATGGGGAGTGACCTCTGAGCTCATCTAATCTAACCTCCCAAAGGAGGAGATCCCCCGGCCACAGCATTCAGGTCCAGAAGTTGGTCAGCTTCTGCTTAAATAGTGCTAATGACGGGAGTCTCATTACTATGAGAGGCAGCTTGCTAAATTGGTGGCAGATCCAACGGCTGGAAAGCAGACCTTACAATAAGTTGAAATCTCCTTCTGTGAGACTTGTTGTCTGCTTTTTGGAGCTATCCAGGAATGAAAGCCCAATTCCGGCACTCTCCATGTCCAAAGACGATAATAGCATTCTGGGAAAAGTGAGTCAAGGCGGGATACTCCCAGTAGGAATAGGAGCCAGGTGGTTTGACCCCTCCCTGGTGTTCTGTTTCGGTGATGTTGGAGGTGACATGAGGCTATCTTCAGTTTCCATAGAGGAGACCCCCCTGTTTTGACTTGTGGTTTAGGAGACAACAAGGGGCAGTGAAGGAAACATGGGCTTTGAAATCAGATGCAATTTGAGTTAGAACCCTGGTATTTTACTGTGGGTTGTGAGCTTAGTGCTTCGCCTCTCTGAGCCTCCGTCTCTTCTGCTGGTTCCATAGGGTGACGTGCAAAAGTCGTGACATTTCAGCAAACACGCCCGTAGAGCTCTTGCTGTTGTTACTAGCGGTGGGGTGGGGTGGGGGGGGCTGCATGCTCAAGGAGAGCCTGTCCTTCACCTTGGCATCTTACCCTGCCCCCTCTCTTTCTAGTACTTCAGTGGGGAGTTTCCCATCCGGGGAAAGCAGCGACCAGGGCCCCCGGACACCCACCCAGCCTTTGCTGGATTCGGGCTTCCGTTCCGGCAGCCTAGGCCAGCCCAGCCCTTCGGCACAGAGAAGCTACCAGAGCTCTTCTCCTCTCCCACCTGCGGGCAGCAGCTACAGCAACCCCGACTACTCACTTCAGCCGTTCAGCGCCCCGGAAAGCCAGGCGCGGTCTCAGTTCACTGTGGCCGGCGTCCACACGGTGCCTGGGAGCCCTCAGGCTCGCCACAGGACCGTGGGCACCAACACCCCCCCCAGTCCTGGCTTTGGCCGCCAGGCCATCAACCCCAGCATGGCTGCCCCTGGTAGTCCCAGTCTGAGCCACCGCCAGGTGATGGGTCCAGCAGGAACTGGTTTCCACGGTAGCACGGTCTCCAGCCCCCAGGGCAGTGCAGCGACCACTCTGGGAAGCCCCAGCCTGGGCCGGCATCCCGGGGCCCACCAGGTTTCAGGCCTCCACGGCAGTGTGGCCACAACTCCAGGAAGCCCCAGCCTGGGCCGGCACCCTGGGGCACACCAAGGCAGCCTGGCCTCTGGTCTCCATGGCAACGCGATAGTCAGCCCTGGGAGCCCCAGCATGGGCCGGCACCTGGCAGGGTCTGGATCTGGGGTTCCCGGCAGCCCCAGCCTGGACCGGCACGTGGCCTGCGGTGGCTACTCCACCCCCGAGGACCCGAGACCCACGCTGTCCCGGCAGAGCAGTGCCTCCGGCTACCAGGCTCCCTCCACGCCCTCCTTCCCTGTGTCCCCTGCCTACTACCCGGGCCTGAGCAGCCCTGCCACCTCCCCGTCGCCCGATTCGGCTGCCTTCCGGCAAGGGAGCCCCACACCAGCCTTGCCTGAGAAGCGGAGGATGTCCGTGGGAGACCGAGCAGGCAGCCTCCCCAACTACGCCACCGTCAATGGGAAGGTGTCCTCCTCGCCTGTGGCCAGTGGCATGTCCAGTCCCAGCGGGGGCAGCACCGTCTCCTTCTCGCACACCCTACCCGACTTCTCCAAGTACTCCATGCCAGGTGAGTCCCTCCTTCCGCTCCCGCCTCCACCCTGACAGATCACCTGCTGGTTAGGGTATCTGTCTCCGCCTCTGCTCTGCCGTCTCTTTGGCACACAGTCTTGAGCAGATCACTGACTTCTCGGCCTCAGTCTCCTTGTCTGTATAATGGGAGGTGGAGGTGTCCTCAAAGTAAGTGTGCTGGGCGTGGGGGCAGTGATGAGGATGTGGGTGCCCATGAGGATGATGAAGAGGAGGAGAATAGTGATGACCTTACTGGGAACGATGATCATCCCCACCAGCCTAGCTTCTGCCCCTTGTTGAGCACATGCTGCGTGCCATGCTCTCAGCCAGGCACAAGCTCTTTAATCTGCATGGCTGCCTGACACAGTAGGTATTATCGCCCCTGTTTTATTTTATTTTATTGTATTGTATTGTATTATATTGTATTTTATAAGATTTTACTACTTATTTGAGAGAGAGAGAACACGAGCAGGGGTAGGGAGAGAGGGAGAGGGAGAAGCAGGCTCTCCTCTGAGCAGGGAGCCCTATGTGTGACTCAATCCCAGGACCCTGGGATCATGACCTGAGCCGAAGGCAGATGCTTAACTGACTGAGCCACCTAGGCGCCCCCTTATGACCCCCTGTTTATGCAGGAGCAAACTGAGGCTTAGAGAGACTCAGTCATTTGTCCAGGGCTACACACTTAATAAATGGCTTCTGATCTAGGCCCACGTACCCTAAAGCTGGTGCTCTTAAAGCATGATTAGAGTTGTCTTATCATGTTTCCATACTTGTGATTTAGCATCACCTTGAAAATCTGCCTTCCAAGCCTGGACCTCCTATGTTTGGCTGCCCACAGCACTCTGTCCCTACCTTTTGATCCCACTGCACACATCACTAATAACAGATCAGGCAGCCGGCTGGACTGTGGGCCGAGGCCGGGGGTTGGGCACGTTCCCCGGAATCTGGTTCGTGACAGTGAACCGGCCCGGCTTCACAGAAGCCCATGTGTGTTCACACACTGAATTCTTCACTCATCACCAGAACTTGGCATTTTTTGCCTCCGTGTAGAGGGCTCATTATCTAAACACAACAGTCAAGGCCTCAGCTGATCTGCAGCCTCTCAGCCAGACCTCAAATGTGACTATTGCCGAGTGGTCCCTGCCTTCCTGGGGCATTTGAGGACGATTTAGAATGTTTTGGGCAGCCTGGGGTGGGCCCCAGCTGCCTAGATGCTCAGTGTGACTTGCCCGGGTCCTGCCCTGAGCCTGCCAACCCGGGGCACCTACAGCGACCCTGCACGCCCCTGCTTCCTGCTGCCCACCAGAGACATCTGGTTCCCAGCCCTTCTCCTTGGAGTATGGAAAACTTCTAGTAGTTGGGACATTTCCTGTTTCCCACCATCTTCCCTGCTTAAAATAGCCATTGGAGTCAACACAGGAAGGCACATGGGGCTGTAGCCGCCTCTGACAGCTCATTAGGCCCCAGCAGCAGTGGGGGCCTGGGGCTTCAGAGCAGAGAGAGAGGCAGCAAGGAGCACTTATGGCCCAGCTGCCTAGCCCAGAGGCCCCCCTCCGTGCACAGCTGCCAGGAAAGGGGGCCAGCCTACCCCTTGCTGTCCTCTGGATACTGGTCCCAGGGCCGAGCACAGTGTAACTGACAAGTCGAAATGGACCAAGCGCTGGACACACAGTCTAACTCGTGTCTCGGGTCCACGCCGTCAGCTTCACAGCATTAACACAAGCTCCCTCTGTCCCAGCTTCTCTCTGAAGAAAGGAGAGCAAAGAAACATGTGCAGTTGGAATCTTCCTTTCTTCCTCTTCCCCCAACCCCCCTTTTGTTTCTTTGGTGCCAGAAGATGAAGGAAGAGCTTGGAGAGTGAGGGCCACACAACCTAACACCCAGACAAGGAAGAGAAGGTGTAGCCAGCATGGAATTGGCGGCTGTGTTTCCTTACCTGGGAAGGTCTTAACAGGAGCCTTTCTGAGAACCACCTGTGCGATCTGGGTAGCCTCTCCCTCTCTGAGCCTCACTTCCCTCATTTGTAAAGTTAAGTGGTTGGACTGGATGCTCTACGAGCATCTTCCTGAACCTAGTGTTCCACAAGGCATCCCTGGTCTGCAGAGGGTCTGGGTGAGGGTCATTTGCCAGGGAAGTGGGGTAGGTATATGACTCAGAGTAGATAGCCTCTAGGCTACCCCCTCCTCTGTTCCAGGGCAGGTCCTCCTCTGTTCCAGGGCAGGGCTGAACACGGGCTCTCCGTATAGGGCATTAGGGGGTGGGCGGGGGGGGGGGGGGCTTGGGGAGAAGTGATGGGAATGTATCTTTCTTCCCTCAACTTCGAGGTTGTTTTGACACAGTTGGGAAATCCATCTTGTGGCGAAAGAGGCCAGAAGGTGGGGTGCCTTAGCCTGTGGGAGAGAAGCTACAGGAAGGGTTTAGTCCAAATCTTCTGGGGAAAGGAAGGAACAGGGTGAAGGAGGGGCTTTCCTCAGCTCCGTGAGATTTGCTGGGCCAGGCTTTTCGACAGGAGAGCAGCTCCATGATGTGCGACGGTTGGCGGGAATTGGGAAGGATGGGCAGGCTGCTCGAGGTCCCTTCCAGCAGTGAGGATGCTGCCTTTCTGTGCTAGTTTTCTATGACCACCATGACAAGGTACCACCCACGTGGTGGCGCAAGACGACAGAATTTAAGCCTTCCCGGGCTGGAGGCTAGAAGTCCAAAATTAAGGTTTTGGCAGGGTTGGTTCCTTCTGGAGGCTCGAGGCGGAGTCTGTTCCAGGCCTTCCTCTTAGCTTCTCGTGGTGGCTGCCAATCCTTGGTGTCCCTTGGCTTGTAAATGCATCCCTTGGTCTCTTTCTCCGTCTTTATGACCCTCCCCACATGTCTCTCTGTCTCTTCCCCTCTTCGGATAAGGACATCAGTCATATTGGACTGGGGCCCACTCTAATCCAGCACGACTTCATCTTACCTTAATGACATCTGCAGAGACCCTGTTTCCAAATAAGGTCACATTCACAGGTACCCGTGGTTAGGGCTCCAACAGACCTTCTTGGGGGGCTATAATTCAGCTCCTAACACTGTTTCTCTCTCTTCATCTCTCTTTAGACAACAGCCCCGAGACACGGGCTAAAGTGAAGTTTGTCCAGGACACTTCCAAGTATTGGTACAAGCCTGAGATCTCCAGAGAGCAGGGTGAGTCCTGGGTGCCACCGAGCATCCTGTGGTCCGTCAGAGGTCACAACTGGCTGCCACCCACCATGTCTTCCTCGGGCAAGAACATAAGCAGACTCACTCCTTTTTGCCGTATGTGGTGGTCACACAGAGGGGCCGGGATCAAGGTCAGATCATAAGAGGCACCTCCCCAGGCTGAAGTGTGGGAGGACAGAAGCAGGATTTGTAGACCCATGAAGGGTCCTTAAAAGCAGCCAAGTCTGGATTTGCCAAGCACAGTAAAAGGCCAGCCAAGGTAATAGCAAATCTTAGCCCTCTGTCTACATGACGTGGGAGACTTTTGCACATTTTACGGAAAGAACAGAGTTGGGATCGTGGGGCTGGAGATGAGGCCCACTTCAGGCCCCCAAGGCGGGTCCGTGCGGATGTAAGGCAGGCGTTGGCAATGGCCTCGAATCCGGACCGCTGCCTGTGTGTAACCGTGGTTTTAGTGGAGTGCACCATGTCAATTCGCTTCTGTATTGTGCGGCTGCTTTGGGCCTGCCGTGGCAGGGCCTGGTCCTCACGGTAGAGGCTGCACGGCCTGTGGAGCCTGAAATATCTACTACCTGGCCATTCATAAAAGACGCTTGCTTACTGTAGCAGAGGAGTACCCTTAGGAGTGTTTAAATTCTAACTAAAGAACGAGATTCGATAGGCCTGGTGAGTCTTAAATAAGGCCAGGGCCATCACCATCTTCTCGCCTCTTCTCTCCTCATCTGCTTCCAACCGCAGCCATCACACTCCTCAAGGACCAGGAGCCGGGGGCCTTCATCATCCGCGACAGCCATTCCTTCCGAGGGGCCTACGGGCTGGCCATGAAGGTGTCTTCTCCCCCTCCGACCATTATGCAGCAGAATAAGAAAGGTAGCCCCACCCCCCTCTAGCAGGGCTTCCGGACCATGTGCTCTGTCCCGTGTCCTCGGAGCCTGAGGTGCCCAAGGACCCCGAGAGCAGCAGGGGAGCTGGTCCCCGCTGAGTCAGACTCTTCAGGAGGATGAGTCCTGGGCCTGGTGATGGTTGGGGTCAGAGCGCAGGGAAGCAGGATTATGGGGACCCTGTGGTTGTGTTTGCTTGAGCCGTGGTCTCTCCATTCTGGGGGTTCTGGCCGTACTACCCGTCCCACTCAGAGCCGCACGTGGGGAAGGGATGGAGTGCCATTGGCAGGTGCTGGGTAGGGCACCACGAAAAGTGCTCCATCCTCCCGTGTTTCTCTTCATCCAGGGGACATGACCCACGAGCTGGTGAGACATTTCCTGATCGAGACCGGCCCCAGAGGAGTCAAGCTCAAGGGGTGCCCCAATGAGCCAAACTTTGGTGAGCTGTCCCCCGCCTCCACAGCCTACCCGCACAGAGTCTCAGGCAGTCCCCGGTCCCCTGAACTGTGGCTGCTTCTCTTTGCCACATGCTTTTCTGCATTTGTCCCACCCCACTGAAATGCATTACCATTAGAATCTGAATAACAACCATAATAACTGCCTATATCGACCACCCCCTACGATGTGAAAGTCACCATCTGGGAACCTTATATTACTTCTGGTCTCATAACAGTCCTGCATGGCAGGACTAAGCTAGACTTACCCAAGGAACACAGAGCTAATAAGTGACTGAGCTGGGATTTGATCCCACGATTCTCTGATACTTTGGCTGCACCATCCTGAGAGGGGCCCTAGCAGCTGGAAGGACTAAGGAGAGATGTTGGGAGGAATTTTCTAGAAAAGAAACCTTGTGGCTGCTGGAGGGAGCCTCTGGAACCTTCTCCCTGAGATCTTGCTAACAAAGAGGGGGTGGATTTTCAGCTTCATTGGTGGGATGAGGGAGAGGTGATAAAGAAGCTGGAGATTACGGATAGCGGGGTGGGGTGTCTGGGCTCCTCAGGGCCCTGGCCCGCTCCCAGGGACACTGGTCCTGACGTGCCATCTCCTCCCACAGGGTCTCTCTCTGCCCTGGTCTACCAGCATTCCATCATTCCGCTGGCTCTGCCCTGTAAGCTGGTCATTCCAAACCGAGGTAGGAACGTGAGACTCCTTGCTCTCCAAGTACATCTTTGAGCTGGCCTCCTCCTTGTGTCAGCTCAGCCAGCCACGCCAGAACACGGGCCAGTGTTGGAGGACACGGGTCCTTTTGCCAATCCGGGGAAATTCAAGACTACTCTCCTTCCCCCCGAACCCTGTACCCACCCATTAAAAAAAAAAAAAAAAAAAGGAAAAGTTCTTTAAAAAACTTAACTCTAGGAACACACATAATTGACTTGCCAGATTGTTCTGGAAAATTCTCTGGTGGCTTTAAGGAATTCTTTCATCAATCTTCAGAATAAGCCCCGGAGGAGACAGTGATGGGAGGAGCGTGTGGGGAGGATGAGATGGACATCGGTGGGCGGGGTTGAGGGGAGGGGAAGGGGAAGGCAGATTTAGGTCGTGGGGAGTGTTGCCCAGGGGTTGGAGGTTGGTGTGAGTAAAGAGGAGGGAGTGCACTCAGAGGAAGAGGTGGCTGTGCGCCTTATGGCGTGGGAAGGAAATGGGGCCAAGATGTCCCCGGAGTTTCCAGTCCGCTTGGCTGTGAGGGTGTTCTCTGGGGGGGTGCAGAACTGATGGGAAGAGCAAGGCCTGCTGACTGTGGGAAGTATAAATGGAACCTGAGAGCCTCAGGACATATAGGTGAGAATTTGAGGGGGACCCTGGGCCCGGCGAAGGAGAGTTTAGCTTCCTTTAGAGAAGTATTCCAGCTTTGGAGGATGGCAGATGGACATCCAAAACCCTTCACAGTATAGGCTTCTGCCACCCGGCCCCACGTACGAGGCCCACGTGAGGGGGATTATGCTCGGCCCTGACCTCGAGGTCTAGGAACTGGAACCTGGGTCCCTTCTTCCCATCCTCTCTGTTTAAAACTAGGATATTCAGAAGTGTCTCTGGGACTTTCTTCCAGTTTCTCTTGGAGCTCCTGGGGTTATGCCCACACACAAAATCCCCAATATTATTTGATAATTTCTATATATCCAACTCAATTCATTGAATTATTAATGATAATTGACCAACGTTATTAGTTTAAAAGTTCAAATACAACTTAAGTAGCATTATTAACCCTGCAATTTGGACACCAACTAAATTATAGTTCTATGAAATTTATGAAAGTAGTTTAGCGATTATAAAACTGTTTGATATTTACATTGTATAAAACAGTGCTTCTCAAAGTATGGTTCCCAGACCTGCTGCATTGGCACCCCAGGGAACTTGTTAAAAATGCAAATACTCTCAAGCCCCACCTACTCAGAAACTCTGGGGTGGGGCTCAGCAATCTGTGTTTTAAAAAGCCTGCACTCCAAAGTCTGAGAAACACTGGTACAGACAATACTCAGTTCTCATTAATATTGAAATTGTAGTTGTGCTGCATTAAGGGCTTCATCGATGATGTAGGGCATTCATTGATCTGCACAAAGACACATCCATGCACAATGACAACAGTGACACCCATTGCCACTTGAAGACCTGCTTTATGCCAAGCACTGGGCTCGCGCTGTACGGGGGTGGGGCGCATCTTCAAAGCCCCAACAAAATGGGTACAATTGCATCTCCATTTTATAGATACTTGGCAGATGCTGGGGCAAGGCTCTGAGCCCCACACTGTTGGACCCCAGAGCTCTCAACCCGTGTGCTGCACACTTACAGTCATCGTTGGAATGTTAAGCCTGGACACACACATGCCAACTGCTGGGGCCTGTTATGAAAAGCAGTATCCGTTGCACAAAGTATTTGCAGAGCTTGCCTGAGGCCCAGCCAAACGTGTGCTGCTTTCCAGCTCTAGAGTTTTAATTACCAGCTGAATTAAATTTTTGTCTCAGACCCCACAGATGAATCGAAAGATAGCTCGGGCCCTGCCAACTCCACCACTGATCTGCTGAAGCAAGGGGCAGGTGAGTGGCCACCCCAGACCGGGTACCCGCCCAGGCCTCTCCTCTTGCCTGCCGTGTCCCCTCCTGCAGACCCAAATATCTCTGGGCTGTCCACATTTCTCTGTGTGGATGCCTGGCCGGAGGCTGGCCTAAAATTCATCAACTCCTTCTCCCCCGAGAGAT